>NC_068414.1:15174831-15414831 GCF_023724105.1 Carassius gibelio
TTTAAATTGATGACATTTTAATATGTAATTAATTGGATTTAAAATGTAAATGTCAATGAATTTAGAACATCCATTTGATTTCTACCATTTTTTGATAATAAAGTTGTATTAAATCATTTAACGAACAGACAACACAGAAAAAAAAAACAGCATTATTCTTTTTACAATGTGAATACATTATTCAATTGCTTTATGAATTCGGCAGATCAAGACACCCTTTTTAATGTTCAAATAATCCATTAAAACATGAAACACAGAATTTGGGGAACAATAAATAGATTTGACTGTCAAGACCTAGCCTTATTTAGAACATGTGTCTGTTCTTCTTCCTCCATCACCTGTAGTTTCAGGATGAAATAGGGGGACAGGAAGAAGAAGGACATGAGGAAGAGGAGGAAAGAGAGGAAGAGGAGAGTCCCCTGCAGGAGACGCCTGGCATTATGGAGAATATTCAGTATGTGCATCCATCATGTCACAATCATCACATCATGTGTGTAACTGATATACCGTTGCACTTTAAGGTGAAATGTTTATTATGTTTAGGTATGAGGATCCATTAGCGGACGTCTTGAAGCAGCGGTATCGTACGGTGCGGGAGCAGCTGGCGGCGGTGAAGAAACGGAAAGCTCTGTTGGAGAGTAAAGGAGTGTCTGTACCTCCACCCTGTCCTCAACGCCCCTCCAGCCCCATAACATCCTTGACCATGAGCGCAGCTCAGAAACTACAGCTGCAGCAGCAGATCCAGCAGGTCTAGACCCACAATTTAAAGAAGTGCAAACTTTTCTCCAATGAGTTTCTCCTTTGGCTTTTCATTATTAGGTTCTTAATGTCTTTTAAGAGAAGTCTGGGGTTTTTTCAACAGCTGTGTTGTTTATCCTGCAGCACGTGCAACTCCTCACGCAGGTGAACATCTTGAGTGCTTCAGTTAAAGGTCTGGAGACAGAGGCTTCAACAAGCAGACAGTTCTTGGTGAGACATGCACACATATTAGAGAAACACTCGATGATGTACACAGATATATGTTAATTCTGTCGTTTTCTGTCTCTTTTGTTCCATTGTACTCTCTCAGTTGGAGCTGCAGATGTTTGCCCAGCACAGAGACCAATCCTGCCGTCCAGTAGAGCACGGCTTCACCAGCATCTTCAAAGCCTGCAACCTTCAGCCTGCCATTTCTCTTCTGGAGGAGCTAGATCAGTCACACAAAGGAGACGCTACACTCTCAAGTCCATGTTTCCCTGGTAATTTATCTAAACGTGTCTGTCCTTGCATCATTTACAGACTTCCTTCACTATATAAAAGCCAGATTTGATCAGTGTAAGTTTATGCAATTGTAAATGTAAACTTTCTGGAATTGATCTTTTTATTCTCTGTTTGCATGCTTTTTTTTTGAATAGGATGTCAGTTTCCTGCTCCTTTGGCCTGGCTTATGGCGACCCGACCGGTGTTTCTCTACCCAGAGCTACTTCCTACAGTCCAGCTGCGTCCGTCTAGATTCAAAGGGCCGTTTACTCCAGCAGAAGATTGGTACTGCAGTCATGCATCAGCCTGAATCGATACTCAAACCACACTGTTGACTGATGTTATTTCTCTTTCTCTGTCTCCTCAGTCTTGTTGTTCTAGGTCATAAGCACTTAAGAAGTACCCTAAACCCACTGCAGATGACTTGTCGCTATCTGCTTGCTGCTAGGAGCTTCATCAGTTTAAATTCACACATCCGTGATGCGTGTCACAAGCCATTTCCCAATGTCATCAAGGTGAGTGAACGAACACAGTGGATTCATACAGAAATGACTGGATTCCACGTGCCAAAATTCACTATACAGTTTTTCCCCCCATTGTTTTTAGACATACTTTGTGACTGGAAAGATCCCTCCCATGTCCTTGGCCTGTAAGAGGGTCAGTCCTTCTGACCAGCGCCCCCCGGTGGAGAGAGAAAAGAGCCTCATGCCTAATTGGCTCTCGGTAATAATCTTGCTCTGTTTTTGTAATGCCCTCTGTTCTTTATTTATTCCTACTATAAGCATCTGATTTATGTGTGTAATGTTGAAACTTTCTCTTCTGTAGAAAAACCTGAAGCGCATTCATGAGCTTGTAAGAATGTTTAACCAGCCATCTGGAAACCCCCAGACTGCCAGTCCAGCAGAAGAAACCACTGAGTCTCCAGGAGCACACTGTAGCCTCTCTCCAGGCATGCGTTACCCTCCCAGGCTTCCTGAGGACCTTGCTCAGACACTTGAATCTTCACCTGGCTCCTGCAAAAAGAAAAACGACAAGTCTGCCAAATCCAGCAAGCCTTTAAAGCCTCCCCCATCGGCTGAGGAACTAGAAGTGTTTCTGAACCAGTTACCAACACTTTTACCAAAAACAGTCACAGTTCCCAGTCCGTCACTTTCAAACCCTTCTCATCTCGCACTGGTTCTGAGGCCAGAACCGAGTCCATGTGTGTCTGGAAACGGAGCTATGAAAGGGCCCTTCATAGTGTCTAACGTATCAAACGTGCCTCCAATGGGACAAACCCCAGGTGGAGCAGTCGTCACTTTACCGCCTGCTGCATTCACACCTGAACTGAGCTCTTCAAGGACTGTTCCTGCTGTAGGAACACCAATGAGTGTCTCTGCTTCTCCACAGAGAGCTCCAGTTGGTGCGACCCAGGGGAACGTAATCATCACTTTACCTGCTGCTTTGGCACCAGAGCTGAATCCGTGTTCTTCAGGGCATATAGCTGTGAATCAAACTGCACAAATAGTCACCTCTAACGTTGATCGAAGAGGGTCAAACCTCATAATTACTCTTCAGGCACCTCAGCTTCCCAACACTTTAAAATGTCCCACCACCATCATAAATACATCCAACACTTCAACGGCTAAAGATCGCTTTAGTCAGCGATGTGGCACTCTGCTTAAAGTTATACCGAGGGACTCTGGTGTTCTAGCTCATGTACATCAAAAACCTCTAAATCGGTTTCTTCTCCTTCCTCCAGGCTACGTACTTGCAAGCAGCAGCCTTGGCCTTCAGATAGCTGGACAAGATCACACCTTGAAACGCTCTTCAGCTCTGAACAGCAAAGAGACGAAACTCAGGAAGCAACAGAGAACACCAGACACTTTCCAGAGCACTGATGGGCCACAAGGAGGTCCTCCAAAGATGACATTCGTTCATGATGCTCCTACTGAGTGCTTAGAAGAAACCACATTAGCCGAGGAAGAGGTGAATAGTGATGATGGAGGATTGATTGAGGATGAGGTGGAAGAGTGTGGTGAAAAGGGCCCCAGAGAGCTGTTTCTCACACTTTCTGAATCCTCTGGGAGCCCGACGCCCAGCATTGAGAGGGAAGACACTGAGCTGGAGATGGTTTTGGGCAGGAGGGAGAAACTAGAGGAGCAGAACACAACAGAGAGGCAAAGCAGCAATAGACTGACGAGGGAGGAGGAAGAAACAGGTGGAGATGTTTCAGACGTCCTGTTTGTGCCAGAGCTGCAGGTCAGAGCATTTTTTATACTCTTTGAGACATTTATTCTCTTACTGTAATCCAAAATATTCTCATACTTTAGTACAAAAGTCATTTTAGATATTATTATTAAATACATTTATAAATGACAGTTTTATATACAGATGCATTTTATTAGTTTAAAATTTTTAATTAAGCATCCTGATTGTTGGGAATTACAAAACAATTGTATAATGTATATATTAATGTTATAATAAGAAGAATTTGTCATTGAAATATATGTTACAATGCAAAAACTAAAAAACAAAATAATGCAATATATATATATATATATATATATATATATATATATATATATATATATATATATATATATATATATATATATATATATAAAATAAAAATGAAATTACTTTAGGGGCATGTTTTTGTAATATTCACCCAATAATAGAAGTTCCTGTTCATGCATTTTATATTTATGAGATGTTTGATTAACCTTGTCATTGTAAACACCAGAAAACCATTGATAAATTCTCACGTCTGACTAAAAAGACGAGATCTGAGAAGGAAGGAAGTTCAGATGATGGAAAATCAAACCATCAACCTGCAAGTGAGTTTAAATCATTATGTAGGAGTCTAAAAAATATATATATATATATATATATAATGTCTATAGCTGAAACATTAGTTGTAATAGTTAAGCAGACACATTTACAGAAGGTTTAATAGTAGTCCATGTCCGTCTAAATCTAAACTGAGTAAATGTGGCGCTCACAGGTTCTGTGGAGAGCCCTTTGGTCATTTACGATGATGCATCTGATGATGATCCCTACAGAGTCGCTAAAGATGTCGCCTTTGCCCAGGCTTACCTAGAGAAGGCAAGAAATACTTCAATGCACACCAATATTAACGTTCATTTTTATGTTGTCACAGGTCCATCTTTTTAGTCTGATACTCAGTCTGACTTTTCTCCAGGTGTATGAGGTGCTGCAAACGGTGCCTGGGAAAGTGGACGAGTTCCTGTGTGTTTTGTCAGAGTTCGAGAAAGACCCAGAAAGTCACACGTCACTAGAGCTGCTGACAAGACTCAAGCCTGTGCTGAGCGACTGGCCGGAGCTGCTTGGGGATTTTGCTGCATTCCTGCATCCAGATCAAGCCAGAGAGTGTGGCCTGGTAGAGCACAGTTAACAGTACTCTCATATTCATGGCTAAATATAGCATACATAAGGTTTCATGGTACAAATGATGCTCTTCCTAATGTGTGGCTTTAGCTGGCGGAGCAGCAGGCGTTTGAGCGCAGCAGACGGTTTCTATGCCAGCTGGAGTCTGCTTTTGGAGATCAATCGGATCTTTACAGAAAGGTGGTGCAGATTCTACAAGGAGGTGCATCACAGGATCTTCCTGACTTCAGAGAGGTATTCAAAATCAGCACAAGCAGACAAGCAGTGCTTCCTTCTCATTCTGGCATCCAATCATCTCTTCTCTGTTTTGTTTTTTTGTCAGATGAAAGCAGAAATAACATTGCTGTTCCGTGATCACACTGACTTGCTGGAGGAATTCTGGGCGTTTTTTAAGCAGCTATACCCACAAGTGCAAGATGAGGATCATGCAGACACTGTGGAAACCGCTCAGGACTTGAAAGGAAACCATGCATGTCAACCAATCAGAACTGTCTTACCAGATGAAAAAACGAAGTCAGTCAAAACAGCCATTAAACACGGAAGAAAAAGAGATAAACGTGTTCAGGTATCAAAATAGAGAGAACTTCTCTTATAGTTGACTCTTCTTATATAAATATCTCAATCCATCTGAATTGTATGCATACCACATAATCATAATGTTATGTACTTGTTTTATCCTCTTTTCCTTTAGATGGCAGAAATAAAAAAGATCAAGGCCAAGAAACGCAGTGTGACGAAAAAGGAGGCAGCTGAATCTTCTTCAGTGGACAGTGAACAGTCTTCATTTAACGCCACAGGAAGCTCAGTCTGTGCCAAGAATATCTCTCGCACACCAAATGGGAAAAAAGTAGTCCTCTGGACGAGGTTAGAAATGTTGTGCAACATTTACCTCTGACATTACGCAGTATTTACAGTTTTTGTTTGACTGTAAATCATGCAATTACAGAATTTGTTCAGGGTATCAGGGTTGTGTGCAATTCAGAATTGAATTAGAGAGACCCTTTAGTTTAAAGTTCAACTTTTGAAAATAAATGGAGATGACAAACAGGATGCAGCATTAAAATTCCAATTTTACAAGATCATCAAAGATGATCTCACTTTAAACAAGATGCTACATTGAGAGAGAAAAGTCTAATCGGTGTGTTCTGTATGTATATTATGTGTTCAGTCTTCAAAAGGTTTAGCAATGTTTTTAAGGAAATTTATAATTTTATTCAGCAAGGTTACAATAAATTGATCAAAGGTGATAGTAAAGAGACTTGTATAGTGTTATAGAAGATTCCAAATAAAACATTTCGGTAACATTTAGAATAATGGTCCATTAGTTAATGTTAGTTAACTACTTTAGTTAACATGATCTAAACAAGAACAATCCTTCTACAGCATTTATTAATTAATCTTGGTTGATGTTAATTGCAATATTTTCTTATGTATTATTCAAATCAAAAGTTGTGCTTGTTAATGCACTGTGAATTAGCTTGAACTAACAATAACTGTATTTTCATTAACATTGACAAAGATTAATAAATACAGTAATAAATGTATTGTTCATTGTTTGTTCATGTTAATTAATTAATTAAATAACATAAACTAATGGACCATTACATCTTCTAATGGACCATTTTCCAGACATCTAAGAATCCTGAAAAGAAATCTAAGAATCTGTGGAGAAATATCACGTGATTTCAACATTGATAATAATCAGAAATGTTTCTTGAGCAGCAAATCAGAATATTATACTGATTTCTGAAGGATTGTGTGAAGACTGGAATAATGATGCTGAAAATTCAGCTTTGATCACAGGAATAAAGTATATATTGTTTTTATATTTTCAATGAGAAAATGGTTGTTTTAAGACAATTTACTATTTGTACTGTATAACATTTACATCAAATGATCAAATAAATCCACTCTTAATGAGCATAAGACTTCTTTCAAAAAACATCCCAGACTTTGAACGGTAGTCAGAATTAGCCCAAAATTGTATAGATTTTGTCGCTTATGGTGAAAAATGGAAATCTGTGAGTTTCTTTTAGTTACAGACCAGTAGTTTCTTTATCTGTTTTTCCATCTCCAATTTCAATTCAAAATCCTGTGGATTATAGCCAGTTTTATTCAAACTTACAATAATTAATTGAAAGGAAACCAAAGCTTATTTTCAGAATTTTACTTAACCCTGTTTATTGTGTTGCTGTGTACCTCTACTGAAGTTTGAGCACACGTTTAAATGTAAATCCATGGGATGAAATGCATGTCTCTGTGTTTTGTTTGTGTGGTAAAAAGGGAGGCAGACCGTGTAATACTCACCACCTGTCAGCAGAGAGGAGCCAAACCAGCCACGTTTCATGCCATCGCAGCCCAGCTTGGCAACAAAACAGCCAACGAGGTTCGCTTTCTTTCACATTCAGAGGCCTTTCCTCTCAAAGATCATCTCCAGGTCGTATTTCATCCTGAAATCAAAATTAGAGAATTCAATGTACTTGAAATCATATCATTCCTTAAAATGGACTCGATGCAAAATATAATTTATTTTATTTTGGGTCAAAATGTGTTCTAGACTCTCGCTTTCTGAGATTCCCTAAACATGTTTCTCAGCAGTGTGCAGTAAGCTTTCATGAAGTCCAGTGTATACTGCAGTCAGGTCGACCGTTATAAATCACATAGTTGGAAGACAACCAATGTTTCCTTTTTCTCCTTAGGTTTTGGAGCGCTTTCAAGACCTCATTAAGTTGTTCCACAGATCCAGCAGGTTACATCACACAAACCATTTGGACCCAGAGATCCAGTCCGGCACGACAGAAGATAAACCAGACTGACATTAAAAATGTGCTGCACAATAAGACTTGAAGGATGCGTGCAGGCTGGACCTGACGCAGAAACAATGCAACACTTTAAATCTCTTTTCCTGAAGGTGAAACACCATGTAATTTTCAGAAATTTGGTTAAAAAACATATTTATGATTATGGATTTTGAAGGCATGCACAAGCTGAAAACAGTAGTAAAAGATTAAGTGTGGAGCTAGTGTTACATTTTTCAAGGGGATGTAAAAAATATTTTTCTGCCTGGATCAACAAAGGCATTGATAGTTTAATAAATTAAAGCGAATTGTCTTAATTATTATTACTATGGTTTCATAACAATTATATAAAGGTTTCGCATATCTTTAAATTTGAAGGAATATATCCAATAAATTATTTAATTGTTTATCATCAAGAATACGTCGAGTATTATTTTATTTTCTGACTAATCGTGCAATAAACCAATCTTCCAGGAGGAACTTTGATTGACAGAGAGATCCCACCAATGAGCGTTTTACATCTCATTAGCTGTAGAATTGCTAGCCAATCATCGCTCACTTCAGTGCCACATTGTGTTTTCATCCGGCCCCTCACATATATCGGTGGAAACCGCCCGGTTATGCGCGTTTGTTTACTTTAGTGTTGGTTTCTGCGAATAGGAAATTATTCCATCTTCCTGTCTTGATGGACAGTTTTACGTTGCGCGTGGTTTTGTGTGTGTCAGCTCTCTGTGTGTGGAGCTCGGCAGCGCGTGGACGCAGTGATGTGCTCGAGCTCAAAGACGCAGACTTCGATTACATCGCGCCCGAGCACGAGACCCTGCTGGTGAAGTTTTATGCCCCATGGTAAGAGAACAATCATTCTTTTGCACATGCGGATATCCAGTTAACAACATTTTGTTGTAAAATGCGTGTATTTGCATCTCGCAGTTGAGAGCTGCTGTGTGTGATGGCGCGCGCTGTCCATGGTACCTCAACACAGCTGACCGCATTTTGTTAATTATGATAGTTTTGCTGCTCTGTTTATGTTCTCAGGTGTGGTCACTGTAAGAAACTTGCTCCGGAGTTTGAAACTGCTGCTACAAGAATAAAGGGAACAGTAACTTTAGCCAAGGTATAATTGCTTGCATGTTAGGAATATTTGTGGCTCGATACAGTTGAAGCTTTATTGACAGTGTCTGTGACATGCAGCCAATTACTACATACAGTACAAGACAAAATTATTTATAGCAGTTGAAGTCAATGGGGCAAGGCGTTGCACTAGGATAAATATACATATTCACTATTTTTTTGTAGACATTATAGTCTCAAAAATTGGGAAAATGTACAAATACGGTTATAACACATTTATGACAAATAAATATCTGTTGTGAATCATGACCACATAAAGTGGCTATTACATGAGATGTGCGAGAATACCAGAAAAAGCCAAAGCTAACCACACTTAGGTTCATCCGTCTCATTTAGATGAAAGTTCAGTTGACACCTTAAGTAGTGAAGAACAAATTAAAATACTTTAACAAAAAATCATTTCTTTTTTTAACAGTGTCATTGTTAATTTATTATTATTGAGATACTATTATAGTTTTTATTCATATTTAGATTTTTTTTTTTTTGTCGTGTTTTTGTCATTTTTATTATTTGTGTTTTTTCAATATTTATTTTATTTTTTCAAGTTCATTTTAGTTGTTGAGATATATAACATTGCCTTGAGATAAAATCGTATTATTTTGTGTGTGTTAGTGTGATTTTTATTTCATTTAACTTAATGTTTTATTTCAAGTATCAGGGTATATTTATAGTTTGTTTTAGTCTTCTATCTCTACTTTACTATAAATGCTATTGTAGCTTTTACAAACATAGTCTGAATAGTTCATGTGGTGATCACCAGGTTATGTTGATCGTTTTGAACCTGCAGTATTTCTTTAGTGGAAACTGATCTCAGTGCTCAATATTCAAGAGCCTGATGTAGTAATGTTAACACAGGATTGAGGAGAGATTGATGTGAGCTTCAGAGGTTTAAGGATGTGTGACGGTCTTTGTTCAGGTGGATTGCACTGCTAATACAGAGATCTGCAAGCGCTATGGGGTCACTGGATACCCAACACTCAAAATATTTCGGAACGGACAGGAA
The DNA here is from genome assembly GCF_023724105.1 of Carassius gibelio. Taxonomy (NCBI): domain Eukaryota; kingdom Metazoa; phylum Chordata; class Actinopteri; order Cypriniformes; family Cyprinidae; genus Carassius; species Carassius gibelio. The sequence goes on from NC_068414.1 coordinate 15,184,393, forward strand.
TCTTCCTCATATGATGGGCCGCGCTCAGCTGGTATGTTTAAAGATGTGTGGCATAAATGCAATAGTCAATCTGCTGGTGATGTGATTGTGTGTGTATCTTTTCCAAACAGAGGGAATCGTGAACTATATGAAGAAACAGGCCGGACCCGATTCTGTGCCTCTGCATAGTGAGCATGACCTGGAGAACTTCATCAACCACTTTGATGCCAGCATAGTTGGTAAGTGCTTTTTATTTCTTCTCTAGATTGAAAACATCTCATGCAAATGTCATTTCGAGATTTTGAATGATATAAATTTGAATGCATGAATGCAGTAAAATTTGAATGGTTAGATGGAAAGTATTTTATTAGTGATGTCTTGTGTTATTTTTACTTGCTCTTTCCATGTCTCAGGATTTTTCTCAGGGACTGACAGTTCTCAGCTCTCTGAGTTTTTTAAAGGAGCCAGTTTAATGAGGGAGAGTTTCCGCTTTGCTCACACCACAGATCTAGAGCTGGGAAAGAAATACGACGTCAAATATGAGTAAGTGGGTCTAAGCTGGAGCGTCTTAGTTAGGATAGCAAAATAAATAGGCTTATCCATATTAAACGTGAAAACACTTCACATATCTTTTGCTGTTGATGTCAGATTCATCTCTGTCATTTGGGAGAAGCTCACTAAATTAGACACTAAGTCAAGCCAACATGGTTGCAAAATAATAATAATAATAATAACAGGCGCTGTTTTTAACATTGATAATAATCAGAAATGTTTTATGGAAAGTAAATCAGCATATAAGAAGGATTTCTGAAGGATCATGTGACACTGAAGACTGGAGTAATGATGCTGAAAATACAACTTTGATCACAGAAATAAATCACATTTTAATGTATTTAAGTTAATGCTATCAAATGATTAATTGCATTCAAAATTATTGTTTTTGTTCACATAATAAATGTGTAGGTACTATATAATAGACTATAAATAGACATTCATGTATATATTTAAAAGAAAAATATGTTTATTTATTAAATATATTTATATATAATGTAAATTATATAAATAGAAATAAGTAAATGCATGTAAATATTTTCAAAATATATACTGTATGTGTTTGTATTTATATATACACAATAAATATACACAGCACACACTTATATATTATGTAAACAAAAGCTTATTTTTTGGGGGATGCAATTAATCATTTGACAGCACTAATTTAAATTGAAAACAATTGCTTTAAATATAATAATATTTCACAATATTACTGCTTTTAACAAATAAATGCAGCCTTGGTGAGGATAAGACACTTCTTTCAAAAACATTAAAAAATTCTCATCAACCAATGTGTGCATTTAGAAGATATTTAGAAATTAAAGTTTCCCCTATAGAAATTAATCATTCACTTGCATATTGCTGGATTTGTTCATTTATGTTAATGTTGATATTTGATCTTAAGGATGTTTTTTGTTCACTTCTGTGCAATTTTGGTACTCTGTTTGGTGGTCACTCTTAAAGTCTGAATCCTAAAGCCAAACCCGTTGAGAACCACTAATACTGACTGTAGCTGGGTGTTCAGGATGAAACTAATATTTAAATCTGTAAACCCTTTGCCTGCAGGTCTGTGCTTCTGTTCCGCCCCCCCAGACTGAGCAGTAAGTTTGAGGAGAGTGTGGTTCACCACACGGGGTCCCTGTCCATCACAGGCCTGCGCCGCTTCATCAGAGACAACATGTGAGCCCACACTGACACAACACACACACCATCACACACACAGCACATGCTGAGATCATTGCTTGTGCTCTGCAGTTTTGGACTCTGTCCTCACCTGACCAAAGAGAACAAAGATTCACTGAGGAAGAGGGATTTACTGACGGCCTTCTATGACTTGGATTATCTTCACAACCCCAAAGGCTCCAACTACTGGAGAAACAGGTGAGTCCTTTAAAATCAGTGAGTGGATATGTTTATTATGAAGTCATAAAGACCTGTCTTTCTTGGTTTAGAGTGCTGAAGGTGGCGTCGAAGTTCAGTTCTCAGGGCCTGTTGTTTTCGGTGGCGAACCGTAATGACTTTCTGGAGGAGCTGGAGGATGAGTTCGGTCTGGGCACGTCAGACTCAACTGAGCTGCCGTTTGTCACCATCAGGACACGAACAGGAAACAAATACACCATGAGAGAGGAGTTCACGTGAGTACAAACACTCATACTGTGAAGATCCTGTTTTCAGAAGAGATTAAACACGATTTGATATTTAAATCAATTATATTCGCTGACTATTTAGGACCCCAAACTTTTGAACAGTGGTGTTCAACACTAAGTGTGTGAATACATTAATATTCTGTACATCAGCACATCAGAAATTTGGTGATGTGATTTGAACTGTTCGTGTGGTCCCTCCTCAGACGAGATGGCAAGTCTTTAGAAAACTTTCTAGAAGATTATTTTTCTGGCCGACTGAAGCGTTACGTCAAATCAGAGCCTGTGCCTGCCAAAAACAGTGCAGCTGTCAAGGTTAGTGAGACGCGTGTGTTTAAATGAGCTTGATTGTCTCATTTGGTCTTTGTTAACACAAGTCTGTGGTCAGGTGGTTGTGGCAGATACGTTTGAGGAGATCGTCAATGACCCAGAGAAAGACGTGCTTATTGAGTTTTATGCTCCGTGGTGTGGCCAGTGTAAAAAACTGGAGCCCAAATATACAGAGCTTGGAGAACGGGTGAGTTTTAGCTGACATCAGTGTGTCTTCATCTCTGTCTGAGTCCCGTCTCATCCCGCGTTTCTGTTTTATGGTCTTTTCAGCTATACAGTGATCCTAGTATTGTAATCGCCAAGATGGATGCAACTGCCAATGATATCCCACAGGGCTATGACGTGCAAGGGTATGTATTCTCTCAATCAAATGCTTTGTAGTGATTTTAGCTAGCCATTGTTAATGTTTTGTTATTGTTTTGGAGGTTTCCTACAATATACTTCGCTGCTGCTGGCCGGAAAGATGAGCCAAAGCGATATGAGGTAATTTCTTATCACTTATATCAACTACCATGTCCATACTGAATATTTGTCATTGTAAATATCCGTTCTTTGTATTTTGTTTTTTTTATTTTATTTCAGGGAGCCCGTGAAGTGAAGGATTTCATCAACTTCCTTAAGCGTGAGGCATCCAAACCTCTTGTTCTGAATGGAGTCAAGGAAGAGCTGTAAACGTTAAAGGAGGAGATTGCTGTATGTTGAGTTATGCAGGAAGAGTGAAGAATCCTGTAGGATCCTGCTGCAGTTCAGCCATATATATCACCATATCAAATAAATCGGCTGCAATCAAGAACATAAAACCAATTGTAATTATACAGAGATCCAGGGCCTCATTTATAAAATGTTTTGCAGAAACCATCTTAAATTTGATCTTACGGTTATCTCACAAATATGCATGCATGTGATATATAGAAAGAATGTATGCACAGAAAACGCACATATGCCTCTTTTTCAGATGTGAAATCTATGAATTGCAAGTGAACTTAAACTGAATGGTTTCAGCTCTCTGCCTTGTAAACAACTCCTAATTAATATCATTAACATATGAAAGATCACCAGTCATCATCCAAATGCTTTAATTTAGAATGGCGAGCTGCAAGAACAGCTTTCATTTCCAAAAACCTGCAGTTCTCGAACAAGAAAGTGAGTACGTCATATCTGTACATACGCACTTTATAAATGAGGCCCCCAATATTTATATTGTCCACATGATAGAAAATAGTGCAGATTGCTGCTTATGTTGAGTCCTGTTTTGTTGTTTAATCATTTTGTTATTTGTTGCATGAGCTTCATTGATCTGTTCTTTACTGTTTATTCTTAATATGTTCGTTTGTACATCTCTGTACACTAGTTATCATTGTTGTTCAACATACGTTTACAAAAATACCAATATCCATGCCCTGTGTGGATGGTAAAACTAATCTGATTTCATGCAGTAGATGCACAGTAACTGGTTTCAAGCAGTTTGTGGTGTATCAGCATCAAGAGGTATTATTAATGTTTGCAAAATGGAAAAGCATTTTTTAACCCAAAGTCTGTTATGACACAGGTTGAACAACTGGTTATGTAATGTTTATTTATTGACTATTTATAGAGTTTGGGTGTGAAATGGATGCGGTTTATATGGTGAATGTTGACCTGTTAGTTTTTTTCTGTGTATCTATGCCTTAAGGTTTAGTATGTAGGTGGTTTGTTTGACATCTAACTGAAGCTCTGCTCAGCAAGAGATACTCACTGATGAGCAGAAAATGCTGGTTTATTAAAATAACTACTTTTGGTCAGCTGTTTCTATCATGAACACTGAATGCATTAAGAATGAACCATAAAAGTTACTTATGTGACTTTTAAAGCACACTAATACCACAGGATACAGAAAACAACTATGACTGAAGTTTTATATTACAGACATTTTGAGTTTATATACACACACACGCATCACAGAGACATGTAAGACTCACACAACTTAGGAAAAGACATTTATTGTGAATTCTGAACCCTGGTTCCTCAACAGCTGTAAATAGAGAAAAAAAAACTTTCAACAGGATCAACAAAAAATTAAATAAAACTGATTTAAATATTCTACTCTTCAAAGCATTTCTTCTGGTAGAGAGGCATAAACCAGAGAATAAAAACCTGGGCCCATACCAAACAAAAAAAAACTTCCTAATCGTGGTTCTGTGGTAAATCTAATCAAGTCTCTCTGAAGTAATCTTGACACCAGAGGATTTTAGCAGGTTGGTGTTCGTTCTGACGAGGAGTGCAGGACTGATGATTAAAACAAAACACTTGTCTAATTAAGAGAGACCGTTTCCTGATTGCATTTGTGTCTTCCCATTTCTGGTTGTTTCTAATACATGCACTGAAAGCTTGGAGTCTGTCAACAAAGAACAGTCACAGACGATCCCAGCTCTATTACTCTGAGCTGATAACAAATCCAAAATATACTGCCTTTTTCATGCAACAGCCGTTTTAAAATAAGCCAAATATCTGGTTGCACGGAGGAGTGGATTGAACGACAATGTGTCTGCAATCAATCAACCCTACTTTTATATTCAACCATACATCGCATCATGAACTAAGACAAGTCAATTCATGATGCTCTCGTATGTGAATGTTACTTAACCTTAGTGAACTAAAACAGGACCAGAGAGAGAGCAGAGCCATCCTACACATACCGATCTTTAATAATAACTTTATTTTATATGTGGAGGTTAAGAACTGAAATTGTTTTCACTAGGAACATCCCGTTTTCTGTACAGTGTTTCAGAGGTAAGGTTTTTATTCCTCCCCAAAGTGTTTTATAGTCTCACTCTCTCCATATTTAAACCTTAGTCTTGGTCGAATCTAAAATTGTTGGAGAAGACTGAGGCGATGCCGACGGACACACAACCCACCCCATCCCACCCCGCCCTGTCCTGCTCAGGGTCTTAGCGGATGGCTTTGACGGGACTCTTGAAGCTGGAGGCTGCCTGCAGCTGTAGCTGGTAAGCCATTGGGTGAATCTTGAAACCATAGAGCCTGGAAGAGGAGAATATCTGCTCTGAGAAACTGACCGATTTTAGAGATGTGAGAAAGTCCATTTATAAAGAGCAGCAGGTGACCGCCGTATACAGGAAAGACAAACCTGGGCACAAACTGGTTGGCAGGCCTCTTTGGCCGGTACTCAGGGTGCACCATGAAGAGCATGTGGGGGAAACCAGTTCCAAAATAGGCTCCATCGGTGTGATGGTGCCTGGACGACTTGGGTGTGTACACATCCATACACTTAGGGCAGTAGAGCTTCACCATGGCCTCGCCAGGAATATCAGAGAGCCCTGGAGACAAAAACAGACACTAGACTCTCTTACTGAAACTCACCTGAATTATCCCTCTACTTGTAATCCTCATTTTTATTAAAGGAACAGTTTATTCAAACGTTTGAGTTACTTCTAAGCAACTAAACAGATGCTGATCCCCACTGACTTCCATAGTATGGAGAAGGTAAAAAAATACTATGGAAGTAAATGGGGACCAGGCACCTGTCAGGTAACCCACATTCTTCAAAACATCTTTGGTGTTTGGCAGAAGAAAGAAATTCATACAAGTTTGGAAAGACTTGAGGGTGAGTAGGATTTTCATTTTTATAATTAAATTAAAGGCTTAGTTCACCCAAAAATGAAAATTAGCCTGTGTATAACTCACCGTCAAGGCATCCTAGCTGTATATGACTTTCTTCTTTCAGACAAATCCAGTCAGAGTTTTATTAAAGATTGTCTTTGCTCTTCTAAGCGTTATCATTGAAGTAGGTGGGTGTTTCTGCTCAACAGTCTAAAACATATCAAATAAAGCCCATGTATCCATATTCAAACGTGCCTCACACGGCTCCAGGGGGTGAATAAAGGCCTCCTGCAGCGAATCCATGTGTTTTTGTAAGATATATCCAGATTTCAAATGTAATAAAATCTTCTCTCACTTCATGATGGATGGGCTTTATTTGACAGCTTTTGGACTGTTGAACAAAAACCCACACACTGCAAGGATAACACTTAGAAGAGCAAGGACAATTTTCAATATAACCCCGATTGGATTTGTTTGAAAGAAGAAAGTCTTCTACACCTAGGATACCTTGAGGGTAAGTAATGCATATGCTAATTTTCACTTTTGGGTAAACTGACACTTTAAGACGTGAATCTTTTTTCATTGAGTGCACTTACATGAGTGAAGCTGATAACACACATGGTCATGTAAATCTGTTAACCTGTTTTCCTTTATCGTGCTTAAGCATAAACAGATCATCACATCTAGATTTTTGCCCTTTATGCCAAGATCACCCAGCATGTAAATATATTAACTTGCTTTCTTTTGGTTTATAGAAGTGTGCATGTTGTGATAGTGTTTTGACTGGTTTGTATGTAAACCAGATTATTTCAATAAGCACTTTTTTTTTTTTTTTGAGTTATCAGTGTATTGGTGTACATGTAAGTGTGCTCATTGTCAACATTCGATCAGCTTATGGGATCATCAACTGATTCATAATAAGTGATTATTAACTGATAACAATCCAAGCATTCCTAATTAAAAAAAAAAAAAAAAAAAAAAGATTACAATGGCAAACTTTATATATTTCAAGTAAAATAAATGGAACACCCACCAATGGGCAGCATTGGCTGGTTCTCACAGTAAACACGAGGACAGTAGCCAAAATCTCCCTGCTGGTACTTCTCCAGCTGCAAGAGAAAACAAGCACAAGTTCAAACATATGAAGCTGATAAAAAAAAAAACTGTCCTTCTTTGATGAAACTATTAAAAAGACTAGATGACCCAGGGATAACGTACCATCTGGGCAATGCCACGGTTAGTGAGGATATAGCGTGCATGGATCAGTCCATACAGCATCTCAGCAGCCTGCTCGATCAGGTCACTCTGGTTAGGGTTGTCCTCCAGCTCCTCATCTGATACAAACACACACAACAACAGCATTACACAGCTAGGAAATCACAACGTTTAAATTCAGCATGACGGAAATGCGATTACATTTTTCTTCCCTAACGTTGAAACACATCTGAGTGAAATGCATTCTCAAATGGGAGCTGATTTTGTCCATCAGGAATGGATTGGATGCAAGTTGCTGGAGGGGAGGGACTCTTGTCCCATGCCTGTGCCAGTACACACGCTATCAGAAGTGCTTTAATAATACATGGATAAACATTTTATAATACATTTTCAAATTCCAAACATAAAAAACTGCCCATTTTGATATCATAGTGACTTGGAAATGCAGGTCTGCTCTAGTACTTTTTGAGGTGTTGCACTCAAGACCAAAAGCATTCATACATTATTAGTAACATTTAAATCACTCAAAATAAACCAAGTTACAACATGCTTGCTTCTGGGAAACATTTAGCTTTAGTCAGATAATTATGGGCATGTGTGCATAAATCAAGCAACTGTCTAACTTTGGTTCAAGACATTAAACAAGAGGAGAGTGAATTCATCTGCTCTACGCGAGTGGGATTCATGGATTCGTTTTTTTAAGAGATCTTGCCTAAAATTTGATTTTTTTAATGTGCTTGATTGATGGTTTGCACAGCCTAAAGCACATAACCTTCAGGTCACAATGAAACAGGAGTAACAATACAGCCTTTCTTCAATGTTTTTTGACATCAGTGTAAGTATGAAAAATAATTAGGGCAGGACTTAAATGTATGCATCAGTGGTTGATTGGATGTTGAGATGTGGGGTGTTGCATTTCATCTGGGATACTGGTGAACAGGGTTTAAGGGGACTAAATGACTGGAGAAACCCTGCATCCGTCACCAGAGAGAAGATTGTCATTTTTACCACAGGATTGTGGCATTTTGATTAAACTATTAGGTCAAGCATTATTTCAAAATCACATTAATTTTGTCAACACTCCCTTAAACCCATTCAAACATGTGTGTTAAACAACCACTGACCAGGTTCCAGATCCAGGATCATGTCAAGGGCTTGTCTGTAATGGGGGACTTGCTCATTGAGTCCCGTAAGATTAAACTTGTCCTGAATATAGTCCTCATCTACCTGTATGTAGTAAACAGAGATGTACATTCATCAATATTAAATCCAGACTCAATAGTTAAGCTTACATTTTAACACTCCCTGGTCACTCTTATATAGTTACACAATATGAGATGATCAGAGACGAATACAAACCTCACAGAAGAACTCGTTTCCCCGTAGACCACAAAACCAAGAAATCCACGACACTTCCTCTGAGCTACTCATGTTGGGAAACTAGAAAAGAGAGTAAAGCAACATTAAACCAGGACAATAAGTGCTCTAAAATTACTTAGTAGGTCTTTAATGGTACTATAAAAAGAAAGTGATAATCATACTGCTGATGTAATGTGTTTCAGATAAGCACATGTTTCTAAAAAATGTATCGCTTATAACGTTAACTGTTTTCATATAAACAACTGACTGGCCTGACTCACGCTAACACAGCCGCTGGTTACCTAATCACCGAGTCAATAAAACACATATCGACACATTCGTTTATGTGTGAACTAAGTTAAAACTACTGGCATGTTAAAAATTGTTGGTTTGTATCTTGATAAATGTTTATTTTGTAGTTCGTGTGTTCGGCTAACGATAGAGCAGTTTAGCGCGCGACAGCTAGCTAACGCTTAAACGTAGGCCGCAGCAAATTCGCTGACTTTCTCAAAAAATATGTCGATTGAAGGGTGTCCTAACACATAGAATTAACAATGAATTGACAGAAATAACTCGCACCTATCGAACCTACTATATATTAATCTCTAATACAGCGATAAAAAGCGTTAATTCGTGTTACCTCAAGAATCTCCCGGGGTCGATGTTGGCCGCAGCGACACAACTGCACGCTGATTGGAGGCTTCCGCTCTACACGCAGCGCGTGATCATAAGGATGGTCACTTCCGCTCGCACAGAGCTGCGGGTTTTGTTGGAATTGTAGTTTTTCTCATTCGTAGTGTTCTTCGTGGTCGTTGTCTGGAGAGTAAAGTAGGAGGACTAAGTATTCACATAATATTTTAATATAATAAAATATTGAGGATAGCTAATAGTATTGCAAAGCTGACATTTAAAGAGGTCATATGATGAGATTTCAGTCGTTCCTTTCTCTTTGGAGTGCTACAAGATCCTGGTGCATAAATTAGATCTGTAAAGTTTCAAAGACTAAAGTCACAAAACCAAAGAGATATTCTTTATCAAAGTTAAGACTCTGCCACAGCAACACATTTTATGGACGACCGTTTCGTGAACCTAGGAGAGGAGGTCATTCTGACTTTGCTATAACAATCTAGCGCTTATGAATCAGCGACTGTAAGTATGTTTTGTTATTAATTTAAGTATTTGCTATTGAATGTTCAAAATCTGAGTTTTGCGCATCGTGTGTGTGTGTCCGTGGCTTGTGTACTGCAAACACATACAAGCTTCATCACTGTGCCTGTCACATCACTCTGTTCCCCTTTCATGCTTGAACTAATGGTAAAACTAAGGACATTATTAACTGTCTTTACATTTATTTTGAAAGATGAAACTCATGATTATGGAAAGGGGCGTTACATTTCCGACGAGTGCTTGCAGTGTTCAGCCAATCACAATGCACTGGGTCAGTTGGCCAATCAGAGCAGATCGCAGAAGGAGGGACTTTGTAGAAAACAACGGGTTTTGAGAGAGGCGGGGCATAGAGGACCTACAATAATGTACAGTATCTGAAAAACAGTATTTAAAATACTGTTTTTTAACAGTAAAGCATGTCAACATATTCTGTTACACAAACAAAATAATTATCTTTAAAAAAAGCATCAAATGACCCCTTTAAGGTTTATGCTAAAATATGCAAATATAAATTCTACAATGCATGGCTGTATTTTCCCTCCTGGAATGCACCTGGGTCAACCCAAATACATATTTAATGTTTACAGCAATAATTTAGCACATTTTTAGCAGTAATTGTTGTAAAATGGGTTTACCTAAAACAGAGGAAATCAATGAAATTATGATGGACATAGTATCTAAGTATGGGGGGGGGGCTCAAAACGCCTTAATTCATATTTAGCATGCTCTTAATGACACTGATGAAATGAAGTCAAACCACAGATCTTCCATTAAAACAAAAGATTTTTATTTAACTTTTTCTCTGTATACTTTTTATTATAATAAGACACTTCTCTGCTTGTACATTGCTCCCTTGAACTTAAAAATGGCAATTGTGTGGGAATGTAAGTTGGGGCGGACAAACTCAAATGCATACCAATATACATACATGTGTGTAGATCAAGGTTCCAATAATAAGCCATAGATGCTAAGACAGCAATAACAACCTCAGGTACCTTGGTATAGCTATAAGTATAATACAATCTCTGAGTATTTGAAGGAATACACATTGCTATTAATTTTTTTTTTTTTGATATTGGTACATATAATGTGACCACATCAATGGTTTAGGTTTAAGAGGGATGATAAACAGCACTGAAAGCAGATGGGAGAACGGCTTCCAACAAATAGACCAACCAAGCTGTATCTGAGGACAAAAACCATGCTTGGCAAACGTCTGCAAGAAAAGCAAAATAAACCAACTTTAGTTCTTTTCCCAAGTAGGAAAAAAAATATATATATATATATCGATTTAACATTTTTTTTCCACTGCACTTCATTTGGATTAACATATACACACAACCCTAGATAAAATAAACATCCTAATAGTGTCAGAAAAGGTGGGCAATTGGGACTCATGTTCGCCTTCAAAAAGCGTCCTATTTTCAAAAGAACACATTACCTGTATTGATCAGATATAAATTCACACATACTTTTTAAATGCCCTACTCACACATACATTTCATCTGAAAGCCCTACTTATTATTTCAAAGCTATTCATTAGACCAATGCATTCCCAGAAAACAAACAAACCCCAACTTACACCATCAGGATACAGATGCTGGTCAAAACGAGGAGGGGACAATGCTTTGATCCATTTCTTTTTAGACATCAAGCATTTGTTGTTTCTCAATAACCTGGGCACAGGCTCCCTGGATGGGCAGGATTTGACTTCTGGCATACTGCACATTGAACCATTGTCTCATTTTGTAACACTACTCAAAAAGGGCCACAGACTCCTTGGCATTGACTTGGGTCTCAATGACATGACTGGTAAATTGAAGTTAAGTCTGAGGATGTGAGCAAGAAGCTGCTCATAGTTCTGAGACATGTTTTTGGGGACTTTGGAAATACACACTGGAGAAACAGCTTGTGTAGGTTCCTTAAAAAAAAAAAAAAAAAAAAAAGGAAAGGGAATTTACAACGCAGAGGGTGGTCAAATAGTGATTCTCTACACTCCCTAGAACGGTTAAGGGAATATAATAGCACAATACTTGTCATATTCAATAACCTGGAACTGCAGTATGACACCTAGTCAGATAAGATGCCCAATACACAGCTATTCTTTTGGAGAAAAAAAAAAAAAAAAAAACCCTGAACATTCTTTATTCTAAAGGTGCGTTTTGGAGTTTACGGACTTTAAGTGCAAGACAAAAGAAAATCTTTAACGGATGACCTCAAAAAAAAAAAAAAAACTTCAAATTTAATGAGAATCTGACACCAAGGCTAAGAGTCACTTGATTTGATCACAAGAGAAACAACCTTAAAATGATGTGATCCATGAAGAGGAACTTCTGAAGGACGTTCAATTAAGACCACAGTCTAATAATATTAACAAGTATAATGTGCACTATTAGACTACAATTTCATGCGGAGGCCAAAACAGCTAATGAAACTATTTGAAAACCCAAAGCAATAAGCAGAGAGGTCCTACAACTTAACATAAGGAAAAATACACCACATAGTTCTGAAAAGTGGGCATTAGAGTGAATAAAAAAAAAAAAAGCACTGGTGAGATACTTTGCGGCAACACCATATGTGAGTTTGAACCAAAAACGAAGAGAGTTTTATTTAAAAATGGATTTTAATGACCTGCTTTGCAGAAGAAAAAAAAAATTATATATATATATAGATCTTCACCTTCAAGAGGCTGAAATGAAAAATTAACAACTAAAAATGGGGGAAAACAAATCTATGATATATTTGTTCTCATTAAAAGAGCAACTTCCAGAATCCAACATGTAATGTGAATACACAAGTACATAATAACAACCTTGGCCTTTCATATATACTTCAAGCCACAGTTCTTACACAAACAAACACAATGTGTGCATACCCAGCATAAACAAACTAAGCACAACTTTGTTAGGTTGATGTCATTTTGTGCTTATATATGCCAACATAAATGGACCATTTGGTCAAATGCGTTTTCAGTCAGCAAATATTTCCATTAAAATGGGGTGTAGTATGTAAAATCTCAGTAGAGTTTAGGATTAATGGTAGCGTGAAAGGACACGGAGTGTGAATTTCCAAACAAGGGACAAATAGCTATAAACCTAAAGAACTAGAATGTGTTCATGGTCTTGGTAACTAATCTTTTATGATAATAAAGTGTTAACATGTTAAGGGAGAAGAGGTTTTACAGAAAAGAGTGGCCAATGATAGAGGGAATAATTTGAATTATTTCCAAATGAAAAAAACAAAACAAAAACAAAGCATCACTTCCTGTTCTTAGGAGAGGGCCAGTTGCCACGCCTCTCACCACGATTGCCCCCACCATTGCCAGCTCCACCGAACGCCCCACCAGCGCCAGGCGGACCCCTGGGGCCTCTTCCTCCACCACCACCACCACCACCACCGGTATTAACCCTTCTGTTCTGCCTCTCCATTCCAGGCCGCTGACTGGAGAAGCTTCTCTTGCTGGTGGCCAATTCTTTAGCTGTCATCTCTCTTTCGCCCCCACCACCGCCTCCACCACCTCTTCCGGATGGATGGTGGTGGTGATGATGATGATGGTGGGAGGAATAGGGTTTACCCCCTCCCCCACCCCCTCTTTCTCGAAACTCAGTGAAATCACTGCTTTCAGAGGCTGTTTCCCATTCCTCATTGGCCTGATCAGAGTTCTGGTTAGAGACGTCTGGAGATTTGGCACCCCCAGCTGGGTTATGGTTGTGATGGTGTTGAGGGTGCGACTGGGAGTTGCCCTGGTAGTGATGGTGGTGGTGGCTATTGAAATTTTGGTTTCCACCTCCAAGGTTGCTGCTGTTATTATTATTGGTAGAAGTTGCAGACACACTGTGTTTTGCATTTGCAACAGCTGCGGTGGATGAGTTGGGAGCGCTATTGTTTTCTTGCAGGGATTTCTGCAAAGGTGAAGCAGGTCGCTGCTGTTGTCCAGCTACGATTTCAATAATTCCACTGCTTCCATTGATATGGGCTGCATTCTCTCGCTCTTGCTTAAGTCTGCGGAATCTGGGAGGCTTGTCCTGCTGATGCTGAGATCGTCCGTGGCGTCTGCGACGAGGGGGGCGCTCAAATCCCTGGTTAGGAAAACCTCTTCCATCAGGGGCAGACAGAGGAAGAGTCTGGACAGGAGTGCCAGAGGAATTTGAAGGAACATTACTTGAGGACAGTGGGGCTCCAGCACTTCCATTCTCAGTGATCCCTTGTTGGATAGCTATAGGCACAGAGGGATTAGGTGCGGAGGGATTTGCACTTTGACTCTGAGACTGACTCTGGTCTGCAGCTTTCTTCTTGTCAACACTGGCTCCACGGCCTGAATCTTTAGGAGGGGGTGGCTGTGAGGACGTCTGTTGCTTTCGCACAGATGCAGATTTTGCAGACCAGCCATGAGATCCAGGGCCAGGTCCAGATCTGTGTCCACCAGACCCTCCAGCACTACCTCCACTTCTATGGAGACCTCCTCCAGCACCTCCACCACCTCTGCCACGTCTAGAGGGCACTCCCCTTGGTGTGAACACTCTTGTCTGGGAGTTTCTGATTGGAGCTGAAGAAGATGAAGGGCCTGTTGTAGGGTTCTCTCCTCTGATACCAGTCTTGTTGTTTTGCTTGCGGTCTTCCTTTTCGGAGTGAGCAAGGTCACTACCAGCACTCTCACTGCCTGTTTCAGATCCCCGTTGTCTCCTCCTCTTTGGCACCTCTTCATATTCAGAGCCTTCACTTCGAGTCTCACTTCGGTTCCTAGCACGTCCCGGATTTGGCTGAGAGCCCCCATGTCCATGCCTACCACTGCCAGATGATGCCTCTCGCTTGTATTCTTGATTAGAAGATGCATAATGGTAGCCACTGTTGGCAGCTGTTCTATAATCCCTGTTGCTCCTGCCACCTGTTTTGCCACGGCTGCCACCACCTGCAGTGCCAGAGTAAGTGCCTCTGTAGCCTCGGCCTCGGCCGTAGAACTCTCCTCGACCACGATTGGATCGGCTACCTCTGGACGAAGATGCATGGTAAGTTGTGCTCCCTCTTTCAGCGGAATGCTCTCTTTCCCTCCTGGACTGGGGAACTGGAAAGCCAGAATTCTGGATAGAGCCTTCTCCATTTCTGGATCCTTTACCTGAAGCCCCAGTGTTACCTCGCTCCTTTCCACCAGTTCTGTGTTTATTTGATGAGGCGGCATCATCTTTCCCACTGAGTCCTGAGGGGCCTTGAGCCCCAGAGGCCGTTTCTTGTTTGGTTGAAGTCTGGCTAGAATCTTGTTCTTTATCTTTACCAGAGCCTCCAGTGGACTTTTCTCCTCCTCCTTCACCACCCTCTCTTTTCACCTCTTTAAGTACTGGTCTCTTAATTGGACCTGCTCGCTTGGCTGTGCCATCTGATTGAGTAAAGGATTTGTTCTCAGTCCCATGATTTGAAGGTTCTTCAGTATTTCCACTCATTCCAGAGCCTGGTGCCTTTCTGTTATGGGTTGAGCCCCCACTCACGTTACTGCTACTAGGCCTCGGGCCCCAGTGGGTCTCAGGTTTGTGCTCCCGACTGCGAGAGTTGGCTTTAGGGTGGTGTTGCTGCACAGAATGCTGCTGGGGCTGATTTTGTTTCCTTCCTGAAGCATGACCAGATCCAGTATCATGTTCAATTGGTTGTGGGACCTGATTATGTAAAGACTGTTTTCCAATACCATCTTCTCTAGCTGAGGAAGATGATGAGGATGAACAGGAAGGGGAAAGGGACAGCTGATGGAATGGAGGTGAAGGGTCACTCTTTTTTGGCTCCCCCCCTTTTTCTCGTTCTCTGCCATTCTCATGCTTATGAGGATGAAGAGAGAAATGAGGGACGTGAGTGGGGGGACCATGGTGTTGGTGATGCGAGTTGGTCTCCAAGGTGAAGTGATCAGAACGGCCATTACGGTCATAATGGGGATGAGGAGTCCCCCAGATTTGGCTCTGTTGACTACCCTCCTGGTGGCCAAAACCATGCAGTGTCCCTCCACTGCTGGCCCTTTGCTGCAAGTGGGAGCCCATTCTGGATCCATTGTCAGGGTAGCTACTGTAACCTCCTCGCCCACCCATAAAGGGCTGATGATGGGCATGGTGGCTAGCACCCTGTCCTCCAACTTGAATCCCAAGAGGTGGTGAGGTTTGGTTGGATGTGCCAGATGGAGAGCTGGGAGGCTGAATGGGAGCTGTGCCTCCCTCCCGCATAAGCACTGGAGGAGTGTCACTTCTAGGAACATTAAAAAAAGAAAATTGTAACATGCTTCTGAAACAAACTGAAGAAATCTGAAATAAAGGATTTTAATAGAAACTGGTTTAAATACAATAACTTTGTATTTACATATGTACTCATTTTTAAAATAGCTTCTTGTTACCTTTGACCTTTGCCAGCCTCCTCTTCCTCAACAGCTTTCTGCCGTAGTGGGGAGCTTAGACCTCGACCCTCAGTACCCCCTGGAAAAACATCTGGTCCCCAAGCCAGTTTGGGATCCATTGGAGGTGTGCCACGATGGGGATGAGAGGGTCCACCATGCTGCTGCCTATCAAATGGATCTGACCCAGAGCCACCAGAATCAGAACGCTCTCGAGTCATCATCCCTGTAACATAAAAGCCTCTATAATCTCTGGAAACCAAGACTCTCTGACTTATATTCACAGTTGATCTCATTTATTTACTAACCAGATGAATGCATGCTGGGAGTGTAGTAGTCCATGGGTGCGGGACGTCCCTGTATCATTCGAGGGTCCATGTAGGGCATCATCATCCAACGGGGATCGAAGTTCATAGCCAGAGGTGGAGGACGTCCCATTGAGCCAGGAGGGTAAAGGGTTGGCTGTTTGGGCCCAGACTGTGGTGTGGTACCTGGAGAGGGGCCCTGCTGATTCTGAGGCTGGAGCTGATTTTGGGCAACCTGGTTATGTTGCTGCTGCTGCTGCTGCCACTGCTGCTGCTGTTTGAGAAGTTGCTCCTGTTCACAAATGATACAGACCACATTTTATACAAAAAATATTTTGTTTTTATATTTAACTTTAAACCCAGTATCCAAGTATAAAGACATATTTGTTAGTATGTTAAAAAACTTTGGTGTGAAGGTAGTGTATTCCTATTAGAAGAATCACATTTACATAACTCCTGAAAATAAGGACTCACACAAACACAAACCTGTTGTTGCCTCTGAAAACGAGGAGGAAGTGATTTTTGATACTTGGAAAAGCCCTGCCCAGATGGACCACTTCCCTGCCGTCCTGTTCCACCAACATTTTCAACCACCTTCACCGTGTCATCTCCACCTCTAGTGCGGATATGCACCACAGGTTCCTCCTTGGCATCTCCAGCCACTGGGACATCCAGGGTTTGTGGATGCTGGGTGGGTTGAGGATGCAGAGCTTGCGGAGACTCTGAATGAAGAAGAAATCATACATGTTACATATTACATTTCAACTTATTTAAAACAAATATTGTAATCTGCTCATCAACTTCTACAACAAATTCACCAAGGAAAGTCCAAGAAGTATCAGAACAATGAAGAAATATATCGCCCATTCAACCAGAAAAAATTTTGTAACTATTTATGTAATACTAACCAGTGTTGGAGTCATGACTGCTGTTGCTGCCAGCCCGCTGTCTGTTATTAATATTCAATCCTAGTGTTGCACCGCTTCCCTGAGAAGATGATAGAGGAGGGTCTTCAGAGTCCATACAGGGTGATGGTGGCTGACTGACATTGGGAGATGAAGCAGGTGCAGACAAGGAAGGACTAGGACTGTTGGTCGGAGCATCACTGGGGGTGCTGGGTTTTATAGTCTGTTGCTGCTGTTTTTCATCAAGTCTTTTCAGCTTCTCTGCACAGGCAGCACGGCGCTCCTCCTGCATCCTCCGCTCCTCCTCTTCACGCCGCCGACGGGCACGCTCTACCGCAGCAGAGATCTCAGTTGATGACTGCTTCCTTCGTTGCCGCCATGTCTCATCCTCATCCTCGCCCTGTTGCTGGGGAAGCAGGGCATTGGAGGGAGGAGGAGTCGGCCCACCAGGCATTGCCCCCCCCTGCTGCTGTGCCTGGGCACCACTGGGCTTCTGGGGGGCTAGGATGGGGCCTGAGATTGGCGACTGGTTTGAAGGCCGGTCCTGTAACAAAAGGTGGTTTATTAAAGGGGTCATATGATGTTGCTAAAAAGAACATAATTTTGTGTATTTGGTGTAATGAAATGTGTTTGTGATTTAAGGTAAAAAAAAAAAAAAAAAAAAAAAACATTTTCCACATATTGTACATTATAGCTATATGCACATATATATGGCTATAACAAGGAATGGCCGGCGAATTCGATGAAGGAGCGACTGGGAGTTGCAGCATGATGCATGATAACCCCGCCTGGACTCCGCTTTATCCACAGTGAAAGCTGATCTGGCGATCCACAGCGAAAAGTTGATGTATTTCCTCAGCAACCAGCACGGATCAGCTCTAGGCATGACGAAGCAGATATCGTGCTCTTTTGGAAGGCCAAACAAAGTAGTTTCACTTTCACAAAGATACACACAGCTTCTCCAAGAAATGGCACAGACGGAAATAGAGAGAATAAAAGTTATGCCTTCTTTCTTTGCGTGAACATTTGGGCGGCGTTTTGCAAATCTTCCCACATAGTGGCGTAGAGATGTGTGGGCGTGTTTAAACGAGCTGTTTTAGGGGGCGTTTTATACTTGAGACTTCAGTCTTTGCAACTTTACAGATATTCTTTATGCACCAAGAGCTTGTGACACTCCAAAGAGAAAGGAAAATTTTTTAAATCGCATCATATGATCCCTTTAACTAAAGTTCACCATTTCTTGGACTCTTTCCCCATGTACCTGGCAAAAGCAGGAATAGGGCCCTTGTCCAAGAAGTGGACCTGGTGGGGCCACCTAGTCCAGGCTTACGCCCCTGCATAGGGGTACATGTATAAATCAGCGAGTCATCCAGAAAACACCACAACTATGTTCCTGTCCTCACAGTAACTGCACGTGCTTTGGCAAAGGCCAGTGGTACCAAGAGCTTGTAACTAGATGGGGAGATGAGATGCATACCTGATAGGATCCTGCATTTGCCTGACTGCTCCAGCTGCTTCCACCCTCCTCGGCCCAGCCTGGCTTGCTGGAGGGGGACGTGGAGCCATCTTCAGCAGAGGAAGGAGGGGTACGGCGAGAATCCCCTCCACTGTCGGATGCCCGGGAACGTGAAACAGGTGCAGGTCCATCTTGGGATCTCTGCTGCTCCCTTGGCTCCCTGTTACAACTTAATATAAAAACGGTTTTCAAAAAGAACTTCAGTGTGCAAAAAGTTAAGTTAATCAACCAACGGGAAAATATTTAGAAAATGCTTACCGGGATCCATTTTTGTTTTCAGACCATTCCTCTTCCCCATCATCCTCTCCTTCATCGTCGCTGAACTTCAACTTTGCGGAGTAGTCAATTTCTTCCTGTGCTCCTGGAAACGAAGCAAATCACCAAGAAAAGGTTACTACTAGGGATGTCAATTTTTTAACATTTCCATGATCCATCGTAGTTTAAATTAACGATCAATTAATCATTAACCTTATTCCTGCGAAATGTGTCTATTGCAGTAAATAAAAGGCTAATAGCAGGACTGTAAAATGAATAGATGTGATTATAATCATTTGATAAAATGAAGAGAGCACGCCCTAGCATGTATCATTTACTTTGTTTCTGATCCCGTCACAGAGACCATTGAACGCACCTCTTTAAATGGTTTCATTGTACTCGTTGTTGTATTTTAAAACACAATTGCAATTTTAGCAATTTACATTATTGCCATTTAAAATAAAATGATCCCAAATGTTACTGTGGCTCGTGGGGCTGCACCACTTGGTCAGAGAAACGCTTTTGTCGGCGGTGCTACGAAAACACAGCTGCTCACATGAAACCTTTTAATGCGAGTATGACAAGGTACAAAGCTTTGTTTATAAGAGAAATAATGGGTTACCACGCAAATGTTACATCGTGACTACGTTTGCATTCATGCTGTTCATTTAAAGCCATACGCTGCTTTATGTTCTGTTCTGCCAGTTGATCACAAGTTTCCAGGAATTTACTAATATTTATTGTTTCTTTTCCCAAATCCTTGCTGTCTAACCCTTTAATTTCAAAGGTTTATTTAATTGTAGTTCACTAGTTTTAATCACTGTTTTCGCATTCTTACTGTGGTAAACGTGGGGGGAAATAAAAGATTTCGTGGCCATGAATTAAGAATTAGTTCCTATGACTTAGATCGAACGTAGAAAAATATTAAATTTCGAATTGCAGCCTAAGCCTATAAAGTCCTATTTTTAGATTAAAGTAAATTTAGCATTTCAATTGGAAATCAAGGTCTGGAGTCTGGAGGAAGACTGGAGAGGCACAGAATCCAAGCTGCTTGAAGTCCAGTGTGAAGTTTCCGCAGTCAGTGATGATTTGGGGAACAGTGATGTCTGCTGGTGTTGGTTCATTGTGTTTTATCAAGTCCAAAGTCAATACAGCCATCTACCAGGAGATTTTGGAGCACGTTATGCTTCAATCTGCTGAGAAGCTGATTTCATTTTGCAGCAGGACTGGAGCACCTGCCCAGTGTCAAACTTGCTGACCATGATATTACGGTGCTTGATTGGCCAGCCAACTCAACTGACCTGTATCTCAAAGAGAATCTATGGGGTATTGTGAAGAGGAAGATAAGTAACATCTGACAAACAATAAAGAGGAGCTGAAGGCCGCTATCAAACCAACCCAACCCAACCAAGTACTGAGTGCATAATTAAACCTGCTTCGGTTACTGGTTTTGTAAATCTTTTTTTGATTGATCTTTGAGAAAATATTCTCATTTTTTGAGATGCTGAATTTTTTATTTTCGTAAGCTCTTAGCCATAACCATCAGAATTAAAACAAAGGCTCTTGAAATATTTCAGTTTGTGAGCAATGAATCTAGAATATAAGAAAGTTAGCTTCTTTTAAATTAATTAAATGACAAAAAAAAATAAAGAACATTTCCATTATATTCTAATTTTTTGAGATGCACCTGTAGTTACCGTTGTTATAAGTTTTACCTCTATACCAATACTGAAAGAGCAATAAAAATGCTGGGTAATTATTTTTTTTAGCTTACTAACATTTAGCCACTGTCAATTTTTAAACAACCACAATATAGGCGAGTTACCCAATTATTCCATTCTTATGTGCCAGAGTAATGGAAAGCATTCCTCTTACCAGCCCAGCCCTCATCTCCATCATGGTCCAGCTCATCAAGCTCCTTCAGGTCATCCTGTTTGAGGATGGATGGGCGTTTTACCACTTCACCCCGGGGGCCTCCATGGGGCCGCCCATCTGGCCCTACTCCACCCTGTGACCTAGAAAACCTGGCAAGAAGTAATTGGAAGAAAGTTAGGAAAGCCAACTGGATGACTGTGGAAATAAATATTAGTAGATTCATTTCTACTCAGTATAAATATAAATATTCTTACCTAGGGGCCTCATTTGGGGGTGGGTACCTGTATGGTCCCTGTGGACCATAAGGCGGTGGGAAGGGCAGGTATGGTGGATACATCTAGAGAAAAACATTCAGAAAGAAAAGAAAGGCTATAAATGCACTGAACAAATCAATCACAGTTTTAGACATTCTCTATAGATTGACCAAAATGGAAAAGGTTACAAAACTTACGAAGGGAGGCATGATGCCTCTGTAAGCCTGGAACTGCGGGCCAATGGGTGGCTGGGGGAGGGGAAGCGCGGGGTTGCCGGTTGGGGAAGATCTAGGCGGGCCATGAGAAGATGCATTCTGCTGTGGGATGGGAGGGGCCCCAGCAGCACCCTCCATCACTATGGCTCCCCCAGCACCGCCCTCCGCAACTGCCTCCCCAGCCAGGGTGGGTGCCAATCCCCGGCCCCCACCATCCCGCCAGCTTGTTACGTCTGGAACAGAAAGCAACAAATTATTAATTGAGGAACTGCTGAGCATATGTGAATCAGTACGAATCAGAAGCACTAGAAGATAACAAATATAACATGAACAACACAAGCTCCAAGATACAAATGACCACACCAGTTATCAAAAGAAGAAAAGGGCTATCATGCTTACTTTGGGGGCGGAGGCTTGGTCCTGGCCCATACCACTGATCTGCAGTGGCCTGTTCTTTGCCAACTTTGTCCTGGTCTCCAGCCGCCTGCAGGGTGGGAAATTCCTCGCGAGAGAATGGCGACGGTTGGTTTGATCCCTTTCCACCTGTGAAGAAAAGCAAAGGGAATTAAATATCTTTCATTTATAAAGATACTTCATTAGAAACGTCACCTCTCTTGTCCAAGAATAAAACGATGAAACCAAGATTAACTTTAGTTTTACAGCAGGTGTCCATTGTTATTTTGCACTGAAACAACCATAACTTTACATTTCTTAATATTCCTTACTGAGAAATGTAGTCATTAGTCTTGGTGCTGTAGCTTACCATCTCCTTGTACTCCATGTGTAACACTGGCCGGAGCCCAGGACCTTGGCCCTGCGGCTAGAGCTTGAGTTGGGGCCTAAGATACATAAATAATTGTCAAGAACCAAACAATGTACCAGAGTAACACAAAGAATAATTAATGTACATTTAAGCCAAAAATCCTGAGTTCATAAACATGTTCACTGGTCATACAACAACTACAGCAGTGAGATGCGGGCTTCATTAGCTCAGACTTGTTGAAAAACAAGTACATAAAGTAGAAGATTATTCATGTTTGTGTGATGGCACCTCTTGAGCTGGGGGTGTTCTCGGCATGCTCGGCGCAGACGTCTGTGAGACCACAGGCTGCTGCGACTCCGGCTGCGCTGTTGACAATACATCGGTACTACAGGGAAAAATCCAAAAAAAAAAAAAACAGACATTAGATGGCAGGTATGAACATGTATCCAATCAGACTGCAGTTTTCTATAGTCTACAGTGTTTTTTCTATACAAACAAACTGATTTAAGAATCTGGGTGGTCCATAGTGAAAACGATGTACCATTAGAGCACATACTCACATACTGTCTGTTGTACTGATTGTGATGGAGCTGGTAGGGCTTTTATATTTGTTCAGTTACTCAAAGAATAATGTAATGTAGCTCCTTCAGAATGGTGAACATGCCTCACCTCTTTGGGTCTGCTTGTTCCTGCTTGCTTGCCCATCCTGTGCCGTCTTTGGGAACGAGCGAGACGTTGGGGTCGTTGCCTTTGTTCTCCGCCTTCAAACTAGGCAAGTTGGCTGGGGGGGGCATGCGCCGTGCAGAGGCAACTTTACCAAGAGACTGTAAGCCATGACGAGGGGCAACTGAAAGTAGAACAGTGACAGGAGAAGTAAATAAACAAGTGCAGAAACCCAATACCGTCTCAAGGGATGCAGCCTGAGACTAAGCAGGAGAGCCTGCAGCATGCACAAGATCATCAATATCCCTCATCCATCATGGCTTAGGAATGATTGGCTGGCCAGTGAAACGAGCAAGACTATCTTTTGTTGATTTGTTTCAAGTGGTGGACTCGAAATTGACTTGGTCAAAAATCCCACTTTAACACGCTCACGACAGACTTGGCCCATGCAAAATAGGTTGAGCATTGCAAAGAGCAGTCGTTGGCGGTTTCAGAAGCTGAAAAACACATCTGTCCTGACTCTCAATCCCCTGTTTGTTCCCTGGAGCCAAGCAGCCTGGAGTGCTGAGAGAATTGCATTTTGGAAAAGAGGGACAGCTGCTTAGAGTTGGTAGTTCAGCTACTGAATAAAACATAAGCAGGGAAAACGATGGACACAAGAAAAACTCTGTCTTAGGTCATAGCTCAAAAATTCAGCGAGCTACCCTAGACGATGCGGACACAACTGGAAATGATTTCATTAACACTAGGGTGGATCCAGAGTGGGATTTAAGAAACGTAGAAATCAATAAACAAAGCGCTTTTGTTTCAGAAAGGCCAGACAGATTATGTTCTTATACTGCACACTGCAAAGAACTGCACTGTCTAAATATGCAACCGCTGTATTACACAGTTGTAGCAAAGAAATATGAGCTGCATCAGTCCAATCAAACATTCTTCAATCAAACATTTGATGTGAATTAGTGTCATGTTGAACAGTATATTGAGACGGAGGCAAACTGTACCACAATACTACAATCTCTCTTCAAAAGCAGATCGTAGAGACATTTTATCATCCACAAACAAAATGTGTCATGTTGCACACACCTACACCCAATCAACATATAAGTTCTGCTGAAGAAACTGACAGAAATACATTACTATTTAAAATAGAATCTATTAAATTGGATTTCATAGGCACTAAAACTTTTGAACTTTTGAAATCAATGACAAAATATAGATATAATCACCAAGAAATAGAATCTGCAAACCCATTTCATGTGACGCATTTCTGATTTCAAAAAGACATTGAAAAAAAGTGTTCAAAACTATTCAGAATTGTGAACATTAAGAAATGTGCATTAGAAAAGTTATCAAGGTCCATGTTAATTTAATGCTGACCTGAGATTAACACAAGATCGTGTCTACAAACAGGTAGAGACAAATTACTTTAAACATAAGCTTTAAGTCAATGCAAACTCACCAACAGGCTTCTGTGCTTCAATGCTCTTTCCTTTGTAGGTATCAAACAGGTTGAGAGACGCATACTTGGTTTTGCCATCCTTCCCCTTTGCCGTTTGCCCAGAGCGCTCTGACATTGCGCTGTACGCTCATTGAGTATGGTGAGTCCTGAGACTGACAGAGAAAGAGAGAGTGAAAAGGGAGAGCGTGATGCGGAGTCGAAAGGTGTCCCCTTTCAAGCATTCCCATGTTTTCAGGATCAAAATGAATGCTAAACTGAACAGCCAAGTGTAGGCATGAAAAGAAGTGTGTTTGATATCGTTTATGATTTACTGAAACGGGCCATATTGGCAAATACTTTACACAAGACCCAAATCACTAATGTCATTTCTATGGGTGGATTTTTGTCTGTGTAGACTTTTTCTTATATCCTCCAACATATGAAAGCTACACTATCTATTAGCTTTACATGGGTATGAGTAGGGGTATTCTGACGACAGACTTCATTATTTATATCATTTTTTCCAAATATCGCTGAGAAAATGGCGACTGAACACCACAAAGAAAAAGGTCCATTCACAACACAAACTTTAGAGATACCTACAGCACCAACACAGATAGACGGAATTGGAACTGGAATGATTATTAAAGTTTTATATACACTGCCTTGGTGTGAATGGAACTTAAATCTGAAATTAGGTCAAATAATTGATTTCTAATCAACCAAATTCACACTTGGAGGTTGTTCACACAGAATGCATCTTTAAATCTTAAAACACGAGATGCAACGCTCGGGAATAGCTTTTTAAAAAGCACAGAGACGAACACATCAAATAAAACCAGTCATAGCCACTTGCTGCTGTAAACAAAAGCTTTCAATGCTTGCCTCACCTCCGGGTTTTCTGATTGGTCAACAGTTTTGGAAGTGACATTGAGGAGTGGCGCTGCATGTAAAAGTTGATATTCTTTTAACACGACATGGCATCTTAAATGTGGTGCTCATGTGCGAGACACTGCAAATGACATTAGCACAACAGACATACACATCTGTCTAGCATGTGTTTACATAGAAAAACAATGGGAAAGTAGTACATTGGAATGAAAAAACATGTTCTGTGTGAACGGCCCATCGAATAAGACTAGATGAATGACAACTGCAAAAAGCAGCTAAGGCCTATGCAATACAGATAAATAAGAATAAGCATGTAAATGTAATACAATCAATTTTCGATATTGGCATGTCTCTGCTGATTCCCATTACATTTAACCTCACACAAATTTTTAAAGATTATCCTTAAGTTATTCACTTATTAAGATGAGCTTAAGTCATACTGAATCCAACATATTCCTTAAATAGCTAAGCCTTAATTTTGGCATTCTGAGGAAAATAATTGTCAGTTTTCATTGCCATTATGCTTTTCTCAAAGAAAATTCTCATAAAACATTAATAAAATGTTATGGCTTCTTCACAAAGGCATAGTAATTATTACAACACTAACCAAACTGAGTTAAAACTGAAAACTGTTTTTAAAATTAGGAATCGATCTGAAGATCCTTGCCCGAACCCGACGGGACCCGTCGGGACCCGACGGGTTCGGGCTTAATTTCTATCATCTTACGCGGGCTCGGGCCGGGCTCGGGCTTGCGCTCCGGCTTGCGAGGTGAACGAGCGGTCATGTGATGTGTTTCAATTAGCGCGAGAAAGATGCGAAAATGAATGCTGAGCAGGTGTAATGGAGGCTTGCCTCTGGTGATTACGTTTTGGTTGCACCAGCAACTAAAGCAAACTCTTAGGTGTGGAAAAGTTTTGACCATGCTTATAATGAGAATAATGAGTGAATAATGACGCACCATCAGTGAGCGCAGGAACGCGCTGAAGACATCTACAGTGGATTCAATCATTTTCCTCCACATAAACATGTAGACCTAGCCTAATCTCTGTGAGTAAAGGTTTTTCAAATGATAACTAAATATTCATTGAGTCTTAAATGCATAATGTTGACAGAGTGTTTACGCTAATGTTGGCATTATTCTTTTATTAAATAAAGCAAATCCGGCGGAGCCTTTATCTTAATTTCGTTATTGCCAAATACCCATCTTAATTTAAAATTTATCTTAATTAAATTTTTTTTAAATGACTCGTTTTTATTGGTGCGTTGGTCTATTTATAGGTTAAATGAGCCTATGTTTAGAATGCTGAGATGTTACGATGTCACAGAGGACTTATTTTATTTCTTTATTCCAACTTCCAAGTGGTCTAGTCTACGTTAGTTATGAGTAAATTATGTTAAAACATGAATAAATTGCTCATTGTTGGCAAAAGGCAAAAGAGCTGTGTGCGTGCGCACATTTGAATAATGTCGGGCTGTAAACGGGTTCGGGCTTTAAAATAGCTGTCAATCAAAATGCACTTGTCGGGCTCAGGCCGAAACCTGTCGGGCTCGGGTCCTGTCGGGCCTAACTTTTAAGGCCCGATTACAGCTCTAATTAGGAAGGCTACACTATGCATAAATTCAGTTAAAACAATGAGAATACTGATATCAAATCAATAAATACCATAGAACAGTGACTTTTACTGGTGATTTGGCCAACTGCATTCTGTATATCACTGTTCAGTTTGTTTATATTGGTCCTCATAGGTATCATGCTCAACCAACTCAGATCAACCGAGATACTGGGGTGTCCCATATTATGAGATCTCACAGCACATGACCCATGTTTACGCAAGACCAGACTGAAATATGCACAAAGCCATCAGACAAGCAGCAAGTTAATTCAAACAGTACCCAAACCCATTTTTTTCCTCTAAATTGTTTCCTTCTGTACAGTAATTCATCACACAACTGCTTATCGATTCATTAAGTCAACCATTAATGACAGCACATATTTTTTAAAGGCTAGAAAAAGGCAGCTGTGCCAAGTGTTACCATGGAGATGCATTATAAATGTTCCTCTGTTTCTGCCTTGCGAGGTGTTGCATCCATAGAAACACCAGGGCAGTCTTTACTGCTAGCTAGTGACGACCTCTCAAATCACACACAGTCATAAAATCTCTGATTTTAAAATAAACAAAAAGAAGTCATGAACTCCGGCTAACACCATTAAATCAGAAAGCTGCATTTCTTCACCACGCTGTGATATTCATTACAAAAGTCTTGTGTCAAACACTAGACAACATTTGCAAAACCACATAAGTAGCCTCCATTATGACAAAAACTGAAACTGCCACCTGTAGATTAATTATCACGAAGGTACACTACACAATCTGTAACCCTAAATACAAAGCAACTTATTAAAAAACAGTGATGGAGTCACAGAATAAAGATGTTGGACAGCTTGGTTCTGCGTGTTCATTTCCCATTTGTTTTCACAGAGCTCAGCCATTTGGAAAACACAAGAGACTCTCCATAAAATAATAATAAACAGCTTAAAGGATTCATTTAAATGTAAAAAAAAAAAAAAAAATTAATGTGTAATTTGAACAGTAAAAGACAGCAAACACGCTAGGGCAAAAACCTGTTAATTGGTCAAATGGCAAGTTCTCGTTCTATAAAAACAATTAAATGATTAAAAAAAATATTTAGCTAATAAATGTAAAATATTTACTGGGATATTTTGTCAGACTAAAATACAGTTAAATTAATGGATTGTTTAAAGTAAAAATTAACAGTCTTCTCACAATTTGCATTGATAACTTGTAAACTTACACTCCCAAAATTCCTTGTGACAAATCAGTTATTGAAATACAGTTTTTACAGTAATTACAGTGAAAACGACAGTGTTTTTAACTAAAAACAAACGTTTTATGCATTTTGGCCATTTATTCACACAACAAACACATTCCAGGAGGCCGGAAAATGCAAACTTTTGAAAATAGGTTTGAAAGTGCACGTTTTTTTAAATGATACCGTCAGATATAAAAATATTATTTTGTAAAAACAGTTACGATATGTACATGCGCATTATTCATTCAGTCTCTAGGCATGTACATAGGCTATTTCTCTTCTTAAGCTAGGGCCGATAAAATAGTCTTTGAACTTGTTTCAATTCAAGTTGTGGGTATACTTCAGATGTAAAGGTTGTAGCAATAACAGCTGCCATTTGTTTACTGTAAATTTCACTGTGTTTCTTCTACAGTCTGACATTCAGGATGACACAGAATGATCAAAGCCCTCCATATGGGCACATAAAATACAGGCAGGGCTATTATCATTCCTCATTAAAAAAAAAATACAATGACAACCATAGTTTTTTTCTAAACAACTATCAACTCTTAGAATTTTTAAATGAGCCAATATTCTTAATATGACGCTAAAACATTCTTAAATGTCTGCATAAGGGCGTCCCGAGTTCGAATTCGGCTGAGGACCTTTCCCAAACCCCAAACTGCACCAAACATGAATAAATAAAGCGCACAATCCGTTAGTGAAGAGCACAGTCCTAAACCGTTCTGTTTCTCTATTAAACATACAAACACCACAGCAGTGTGCTACACCTCACTGTCATCGACTGGGGCAGATGCAGATTAGGAATAGCAGCGATGGCCAGTTGGCAAAGCCTGTAAAATAATCTCTACACGACATGAAGCAGCGCTGGCAAACAGGAGATGTTTAGAGATTATTTTACACGCTTTGCCAATTAGCCTTATGGGCAAAGTGCAGCTTTACACAAAAACGCTTAGATAGTTAATCTAACCTTAAGAAAAACCCGGTATCTGGTATAAAACCGGGTGTCTGATACATTATAAGCTCGGTTAATTGTCTGTTTTGACTGGTTCACTCGCTTCTTGGAGCCGCGGCCTCCATGTTTCGTCCTGGGAGGAGGGTTTCATAATACACATAACTTCAAAATAACACATCACTTCAAACAGGTGCAGTAATCTAGCCCTCGACTAGATAAATTGGAGAAGGTGACTTATTTAACACGGAGGAAAGAAATTGTCCGTATAAGTGATGCCGCGGGTTTGACTAAGTTTAAGGATTTGATGGCGAGAACAAAACAAAATGGCGACGGTGAAGTGAGGCCAGAGCTACGAGCACATTAGCATCGGGATTTGTGACGATTTAAAGACACGGGCTTCATCTAGAACCGGAGCTCAAAGGTTTTAGAGTGCGAGTCGATTTCTGTTTACGCAGACAACTCAAACGGAGCCTTTATTTGAACCAAAACAACGCACTTGTCTGGCACGTAGTCTCGGTCAAAGCACGTCTTACGCACGTTATTTCTTCAATGTAGGCATACTAATTCAAGTCAACGTTTACATAAAACCTGCTAAAACGGCTAGCGGTGTAAATTTAAACCTCACATGCTCTTATTAGTAGACGATATGGTACATCTTCACCAAGATGTGTGACACAAACACAAGCTATGCTGATAGCATGCTAACGTTAGCCGACACCGACCGTTGAAAAGCAGTACAGCTGGACCCCAACATCACGGTCACAAACACCGCTATAATAAACCTCTTCAGTGCCCTCGAATGGTCATTAGACACAGCTACTAACCTGGTCTTGTCCCGACTTGTTTCGAGGTTGTATCTTTGAGCTAACGTTACTAGCAATAGTCGTGCCCTACCGTTAGTACAAGCGTTCATAAAAGCTCAAAACAGGATTATGTGTTGAAGAGGATTGCTGAGGACGGATGTGTGCGGTGAGGCTTACTTGTACTCCTTTTTCTTTTTTCCCAGAAAACAAATGAAAAAGGAAAAATAAAATAATATTGTGGAGGTCGATCCGTCACTGTTAGAGCCGTCAACGGCTTCTGAGGATGGTGGCGCAGAGGGGCGGATGCGCGTGGAGGGGGCGGGGCTAAATTAACATAATACGTTCTAAACTTATCTTTTGACCAATCCGATCTTATATGTTAAAATATAATTTACATATGTAAAGCACGTCTCTTGCTCAGTGATAGAAGTCTGCTATGAATGGCCCGAGAGGACAAGGATCTTCAGATCATATCTTCTCACTCAGCATGATTATATTATGAAAGATGAATCACTTTGTTTTGCGCTGAAAACAAAATCCTGATCCTAAGATGTTTCAGTGGTTAGATAAAAATATGGTATTAGCTTGTTTTGGGTATTATGTTTTTGAAAGTCAGTATTACACTGACAACAATTATTATTTTTAATGGTAGTGTCAATGCATACAACATATCAAATCTGTATCTTTAAATATTAAATGTACCTTAGGCTTATGTAGAGTATAGAACAGTGGTTGGATTGCAGTAAATGGATACATACAGGTGTTGCATAATGAAGGCAATGAAATATACATGAACTGAAATCGATTTGCATAGGAATGTGCTAAACACCCACAAGCATTTCACAGACACTGTGTAATGTATCTTTGATCATACTGTGGGGTGACATTTAAACTAACAACATGAAAAACAAAATAATTGCTTATTTCAAATTTTGCTAATACTGTTTTAGTAATATTGCAGCCAAAATAATTTTAGAGAAGATTAGATTTAATGTATATATATATATATATGTATATATATATATATATATATATATATATATATATATATATATATATATATATATATATATATATAGTAAATCTATTGCATCTTTATTACATGATACTGTAATAAAGCTGAAAACCATTCAGTGATATAGAATAAGATTATTTAAATCTAAGCCAGGATATCCTGGTTCTGATCACAGTTTAAATTTGGAAAAATAATCAACAAAATAAATGTAAAGTATTTCTTTCTTACTGAATAGAATGTGACTGTATTGGATGAAGAGCTCCTGTTTGAACATCATTGACATTTACAGACAGATCCACTGACACAATTTCTATTATTTTAGCTGTTAACCAAAACATATTTAAATTATATAATGGGCTTATAATTAATAATTTGGGGTTAAAGTGCATGATATGAGCTTTAATTTGAGGTTATTCTCATCAAAATTGTTGGAAAGGTTAGGGAATTGCTGCTATTTAATATGTACATCCCCCCCTTTTCAATTAATAATTAAACAATTAACTCAAAAGTTTTTCATGGACAAGCGTGGGCTGTTCTTTTGTTATTTCTTCATCAGTTACGCAGGTAAAAGGGAAAATTATGTCAGTGTACAAATATGAGCGGTGCCTTTGCGCCACCGGGTGGAGATTTCACTAATGAGTTTGTGTGACTGCATGCATACTGTATACTTTGAGGGGGAAAAAATGTCAAGCACAATCATTTTGAATAATTTTTGGTAGTTTAGATGCCATGAGCCAGTTTTGATAATCATAAATGTATATAATCATAAATTTATACTAATGAATGATCAGTTATAGCCTGTTCAAAGACTTGTCACAGCACTCTTTGTAAGCCACTTTAAATAAAAGCATCAGCTAAATTATTAAATGCATATCTATAAAATGTTAAAATATTGTAATAATGAAAAATGAGTACACATTTCCAATGTATGTAGGTAATAAACAAAAGCTCAGACAAGGAGTGGATATATATTAGAAAGAACTAATTTAAATGAATTTTGCTTAAAGAAAAAGTCAAATCTGCCACTGGGGTAGGTAAAATATTCTTAAAACAATAGTATTTTACTTAACCCACTGGCAGATAAAAATGCACTTAAATAATTCATCTGACATTGATCTATAGATGTTGTCGAGGCATTTACATTTTGACAGCCTAAAAATTTACTTTAGTCACATGAATAACTCTAGATAATTAATCAACTAAATGTACCGTATCATAACTGCTTGAGCTTAAACAGATTTGTCATCAACATTATTTTTTACTAAAACAATATCTGGGGGACCTTTTTTTTAAAGGGGTCATCAGATGCCCATTTTCCACAAGTTGGTATGATGTTTCAGAGTCTTAATAAAAAGTCTGTAACATAGTTTGGATCAAATTTCTCAATGGTAGTGTAAAAAGCTTGTAAAAAACAGCTCTTTTCAGAGCAAGCTGTTTTGTAACATTTTCCTTTAAATGTTAATGAGCTCTGCTGACTCCGCCCCTCTCTTCCAGCTGCTGAGACTGTTTACTTCAGCTGCATTCATCGTGAAACTTGCAACTTAACACATTATTAGAAAAGGTGATGTGCAAAGATTAATTGAAAAACCTTATACTCACTTCTTCTGTAGGTGAGGCTGGATCACGAATGATTTGTGTGACCATAGACCCATTTAGCTAGATTGGGGGCGCAATCCAACTGCATCTTCAGCGGCTCAGATGTCAGGAGTAAATGATGACTGTTATGTTCATTAAAACATCTAACAACAGAACACCTCAATCACTTAGGAGTCATTCTTGTCTTCATCTGCTCCAGCAGTGAAACAATGGTGGACTGATGACAGCTCACTCAGTCAGGGCGGGTCTAAGGTCTAGCAACTTTTTGGACAAACCATAGCACTCTGTAAAAGTCACCGGTAGTGTCCTGCGCGGGCACGAGGTCTTGCTTCCCCGCTGCTCTGTTCACAGAGTGAGTGGAAGACAAGCAGCTCATTCCATTGACGGTACAGCAGCTGACAGTGAATGAACTGTGCTCATTGAATTATGTAAATAAAACTACTCTCTTTTGCTGCAGATTCCTGTGGTTGTTTGGGTTATCGTAGCCATCTGGAGTTTTATAGAGAGTCATTTTGAAGTAAATAAAAAACAACAAAATGCCAAAATAAATGTATAAATATGTTTTTATTTTATTTCGTATTTTTATTATTGAAGAAAGTGCTATTTATTTATTTATTTTGGAGGGGCAGACAATTAATTTGACCAAATAATAAAACCCATCTTCACCTAAATACTGATTTTCAAAAGTAAGCAACTTGATCAAGCTGTTATTTCTTTCTAAAACGAGTCAGCCCATCAGTGACTTTCTTCACTGGTCGCTGTACAGGTCAATTTTCACAAGGGAGATGGACTCAAAATAGTCTTTTTGGCCTTTCTCGTAGATGACATAGATGTATTTATGATCCACGGTTTCATTGCCTTTAAGTGACGTTATACATGAGTATCCACTTGGCCCAGCCCAGATCTTCAGAGTATCTTTCACCCATGATTTACCGCGATTCAGAGACCAGCGAAGGGTGAGGTTCACTCCTGAGGAAAACAACACCACAGTTAAAGTAGCTTATAGCCACATGTACAAGCATGAATGAGCTATTACACATGCTGCTCTCTCAATGCACAGACAAAACCAAAGATATCAGAATCAAAACAACGGAGAAACATGATTTAGAACCAAGGTTTGTGTAAATGGGTATATATATCAAGAGTTCACAGAAAACCTGAAAAAGAAAGAAGTTTTCTCTCACAATACTACAGCACTGCACATTTTGGAGGTCTCCTTAATGAGGTGTGTTAAAAGAGAGAGCTCCATAAAGTGCTCATCATGCTCACTGCTGTTAGCGTTGGCTGGGTTGGTGAAGTAAAGCACTCCTTCCTTCTCTAAAGCCCCAGCTGCGACCGCCGAATCCTCCAATGTGTGATCAAACACCAGCTCCTCCACCGGCAGAGACTCTCCTCCATCCAGACTGCGTACAACAATGCGACAGCGGCAGTGGTAGTGATTTTGGTTGCGCACATTAATCATGATGCTGCCGTCGTCCAGCTCCACTGGCTTAGAGGAAACGTAAGACAGAAGTCTGAAGATTTTATAAACTCTTCTGATCCATATTTCTGACACACTAACGCCAATGCAATCATTTCTAAAACAGAAAAGTGAAAGTTGGCCTACCTGACACTCATCTGGTTCAAAGTCGAGGTCGTGTTTGCGCTGGTTGTAGGGAATGCTCTTCAGCTCAGCTCCGTATCTCCATGTGTTTCCATGATCATCACTCAGGATGCAGAACACTCCGTCTCCAGCCAAGCTGCCGTGGCCACACACCACCAGACGCCCAACTGCAGGCGGATGACGTTTCTGTAAGCACCATTAGATAAATACACATTCTGAGATCACGAAGAAGTTAGTATTTTGCACAGTCTGTGGTATCTGTTTTGTTTTAGATAGACTCGATGCTAAGTTGCAAGAAAAAACTAAATAAACTATAATAGGATGCATTTTATGCCACTCAGACTAGGTTTGGTTAGTCTCGCGCAGCCAGAAAGTCTGGGAACCATGTGCACTTTGAACAGCCAAGACCTGCCCAAGATGGCCATATGACTGACAGGTAAAGCAACCAATCACGTTTCATGTTGGGCCACATCCCATTTAGGGGCATGGACTGGTGTGTAAAACTCTTGGACATATTTTAATGATTCTATGCTGCAAACTTGATAAGCGCTCATCATCACAGTTTCAAACACAACAGATTTATTCTTCCGTGAGGGGGTTTCGCAACACAGCATCTTTGTTTTCAGGTGGAACGCTAAAAAACGCAACACACACGTCTCTCGGAAATCCTGTATAATTCAACCAATCCGTTTTATCTATGTTTCTGTGTTGATCAAGAACTCTTATTTTGATAGTCATTTTATTTTGCACTGTGTTTTGTCCTGTTTGCTTTGTTTCTTTTTTTTTTGTCAAGGATGTGCTTATGTTTGGTTACTAATTTTTTTTCACCTTTAGTTTTTGTATGCCCTGTATGTTTAGCCCCATTTTTCAGTTCAGTATTTGTCTGGTCAAGATAAAGTGTTTGCTATTCTCAGTTCCCTTGTGATCACAAGTGTTTTGTTTCATTTAACAGCTACACTCAGGGCTACCAGATCCTCGCCTCACTGCAAACAACCTGTGACACAACTATT
This sequence comes from Carassius gibelio, assembly GCF_023724105.1. Taxonomy (NCBI): domain Eukaryota; kingdom Metazoa; phylum Chordata; class Actinopteri; order Cypriniformes; family Cyprinidae; genus Carassius; species Carassius gibelio. The sequence goes on from NC_068414.1 coordinate 15,219,497, forward strand.
AAATCATGTGAGCAATGCACTCAATTTAATTTTCAACACAAAATTCGTAAGTTTTAAAAAATACAGCACACTAGGAACAGTTGCTGGTATTAACTGAACTAATGTTTTACTAAGCAAAAACACACATATTTAAATTAATTATTTTAAACAATTTGTTTATATATTACACTTACATTATTACACTTTAATTTTAATTGAATAAAAATAGTTTCAACATTATTTGTGTGCATTGAATGCATTAGCACCAAATCGTTAAAAATATTTGGTACTGTGGTACTTTTTGTACCATTATACTGCACATGCAGATGTGTCTAAAGGCATGAAAGTCACATTAGCAAAGTTATGGTATAACATCTGTGGCAAAAAATGTACAATGTCTATTGTCAATAGTGTAGAGGTGCACAAAACGCATCTCACACTTCAAATCAAGTAGCTTTCCGTTGGTCATCATCGTAGTGAATTTCAATGACCATCTTGAACCTAATGCGAAATCTGCATAGAGAAATTATTTGCACTCATGTTAAATTGCAAAGCATGCAATTTCTTATTGAAATGAATGAATTTCATCCATGAAATTTCTCCGAACAATGAAAAATTAAAGCATTTTTAAAACCACATTCTGCCGGACAACTGGCCACTTATTGTAGCCACTGAGTCTATGGGAGTTGTGAGTGAGGTGTAAACGAGGCACTCAGATATGAAATTCGGCATCTAAGTGAAATACCTGTATGCCAAAGCCAGGTCCAGGAAGAAAACTCATGAGCCCCAGTTGAGGGTTAAGGTTTCGTGGGGCGCTCCAGGTGAACCCGTCATCCAGACTCTGCACCATCATTGTGTTTGAAGGCTTGCAGTGATAACGGTGGAAACACAACGAGTAGATGACTATCACAGCGCCAGTCTCTTCATCCACAACGACCGAACCTAGATTCAGCCCATCTACTAGATCACCATCGTCCACTATGAAGGAGGTGGGAGACCAGGTGGCTCCTGAGAATGTGTCAGAGGAAAGAGATGGTTGGAGAAGAAAAGAAGAATCTCGTCTTTCACCAGGAGAGCTAAGACGACTCAATCTGACACACCTCTGTCTGTGGAGCGTCTTAAAGCGATGAACTTGGCTCCAATGTCTTTGAAAGACAGTTTCCGGGCCTCTGCAAAAGCCAGCAGACTTCCCTTTGTAGTGAAGGTGAGCAGGGGAATCCTGTAGGTGTTAACTTCTCCAATTTCACCACTGACCCAGAGCAGCTGCTCATCGATGATAGCTGGATTGAGCTGCATGTGAAAAAGTAAAAGAATAAAATGATACAGGTCACAACTATGTAATAAATAGCTAAATAAATAAACAAGCTGAGATGAACAAGGCTAGTTGCGTTTACTCTTGAAATCAAGTTCTGTGTAGGCACATACCAATGAGTCTTCACTACAGATACGTTTTGGACATTCCCTCCATTTTTGCTCAGGAAAATATTTAGATCGATGAATATTAGATTCACATACATTATGAGCAGTGTTATGAACAAAACATTAGCAACACAATATAACTGCTAGAGAAAACACACTTGTGTAAGTGGACTTTTGACCCAAACATGTATAGTTAAGTTACTCCTATATAAACTTCCTCTTGTCTTGTGACAAACAGCCACCTAACCTTGCCAAGTAAAGAGCGACTACCTTGCAAAATTAATGTGCTGTATTGTGGATTCATTCATCGTAATTTGATATTTCGAATCGTCATACACTCTTAAAAATAAAGGTGCTTTAAATTTTTCTTAAGCGATGCCGTAGATAGAAGAATCGTTTTTGGTTCCACAAAGAACCATTCAGTCAAAGGTTCTTTACAGAGACATCTATTTCTTACCATTTTATAATCTAAAGAAAATGATTTCGCCACAGAGAACCTTTTGTCAAACAGAAAGGTTCTAAATATGTTAAAGGTTCTTCAAGGAACCATTTCGACATAAACGTTCTTCTATGGCATCGTGAAGCGCCTTTATTTTTAAGAGTGTAAGGTTAGATGTGATTAAACAAAATCGTATTTAGCCTACCGTTTCATTTCGCGCAAACGCACACGACACCATAAGAAGCAAAATCCGCAAAAGAGCGTGATTCATGGCGGCAAGTTTTGTCATGTCATGTGCGAACTAAATACTGTATGTTTCCTGAAGGCTGTTTAAAGTCTACACAAGCGCTCGAGAGCCGAGAGAACTGGTTTAACAGACCGGTTTAGCTGACAGTAATGATAAGCGCTAGGCACATCATAGACATGCGAATCTATCAGCTGCACCTTCAGACTTCATTTGACGAACCTGCATTCACACCATTAGCTTAATAGTCAAATATGGTAAATATTGAGAAAAAGGCACTAAAATCACCTGTTTAAATGAGTAAATGTATCTAAAATGTGTTTCTTTATATTTGTGTGACGGATATATCATGGCTGTGATAAGTGACAATCACAAAACAAACAAATCTTTTCCTTCAGGATTAGAGTTGACAATTTTACAAATGTTTTCATAAATATCTGACAGTAGGAACCTTATAAAAGAGTTATAAAAGGTTCCTTTTTTTTTTTTTTTAAATAACCACTTCCTTCCTCTTCCCTTTAAAAAAATGTTTTAGGCAGCACAACAGGTTTCAACATTGATAATGATATTGATATTTGAATTAATATTTCTGAAGGATCATGTGACACTGAAGACTGGAGTAATTCAGCGTTGCATCACAGGAATAAATTACAATGATAAATCATATTCAGAAAGAAAACATTTGTCATACATCTTAATAATATTTTACAATATTTACAATATGTTTAATCAAATAACTACAGCCTTGGTGAGCAGAAACACCAGTTTTTTTTTATTAACTTTTGAAAAGTTATTTGCCTGTGTATTTTTTCTTAAGTGTGAGATGTTTTAGTCTCTGAGTTATTGTGTGAGGACAGGTGGACAGAGTGATGTAACGAGTTATGAAATATAGTGCATTTGTGTTAAAAACCTTCTAATGGTCTTCTCTGATTAATAAGTACAAATGCCGCCCAACTAAAATATTATGTCAATATAAACCTGTATTCTTATTTGTCTTTGAGACGGTTAGAACTAAAAGAAACAAGGAGGTGCTGTATCAAAATAGAAACATTTATTGAACAACAGAATGTATCCCTGTGTTGATGGGTTGAATCTAGCAAAAAAGTGTCAAAGGTCAAAAATGTTAATATGAAATGTAATTAAGTGAAAGCCTTTTGGTTGACTCCTAACACAAACTTGCATGTACTTATTTAAAATTCACTTACAGTAAGATGTTACCAAAATAATTGTCTGACATCTAAATGTACAACATCTATTGCCACAAAAAGGCCAGACTGCGTAAATAAATGACACAGTTTAATATACAATGGGCTTTCCTGACTTCACAGTTGTATCATTTGGAGGACAAACACTGATTTGCTTAGAGTGTCTATGTGTCTCAAACCCTTGTGTCTTTCAGGTTGTGTTAGTCATTTAGAGGCCTTCATTAATTTAAGCAACACCAGGGATTGGAGAAACACCTCAAGATAATTCAAATGAAATCACACTTCTGTCTTCAAAACATTAATTCAAGACTTACAAATCAATCGATGTTATACAGCAGGAAACAACCATCTCAAGCTTCATGAAGATTCACTTCATTTACATTATTGAAAACAACGCAAAAATAAAAGAAGAAATACATTGATCAGCAAGACAATCAGCGCCTGAGTGTTTTAAAAACCATCAAATTGTCCCAAAAACACATGCGAGACCAGCATGCAGCTCACCAGCTGCACAACGTTATTATGAGAACTTCAAGACATACAAAAAGTTTTGTGCTCTGACAGGTAAAAAAAAGTGGTTACAATCATGGTTGTTTTTGTATTATATTGCTGTATAGATCAATCTCACACTGAAGCAGGAAGTCTTGATTCTTTCTGGAGTGAAATTCATATAAAACCAGACCAGATTTAATCTGAAGAAATGTAAAAATACTTTACATCAGGATGATACCTTGGCTTTCTCACATTAATTAAAAAATTCCTAAATATCCCTTTTTCTTGGCTCCTCTAGCTGTACGTTATTTCCCTCCGTATAGATGGATTTTGACAAAAGAGATGGTCTCCCAGTAATCTTTATGGCCCTTTTCATAAATGACATAAATGTAGTTGCTGTCCTCAGGAGAATCTCCCTTGAGTGATGTCATAGAGGAATAACCGCTTGGCCCCGCCCAGATCTGGACGGCCTGCTTTTCCCATGACTTCCCATCAGAGAAGGACCAGCGAAGAGTTAGGTTGATCCCTGTGCAAGCAAATAACAATTAATCATCGATGAAGCTTTAATTGTGAGTACTGCTCTGTGAACTGCTCTTCCTCACTGTGCTGAGTGCTGGAGGGATTGGTGAAGTACATCACTCCTTGTTTCTGCAGGGCTCCAGCTGCGACGGCGGGGTCGATCAGGGCTTTGTCAAACACCAGCTCCTCCACAGGAAGAGTCTCGCCTCCGTCCAGACTCCGCACTATTATTCGACAGCGGCAGTGATAGTTGTTCTGGTTGCGCACATGGATGACTATACTTCCGTCCTCCAGTTCCACTGGCTGTTAACGATGTGAGAGAGTGTGTCAAATAAAAGAGGAAATTGTTTAATATCAAGCCTACACTGTAAAAAAAAAAAAAGCTCGAAAATAGTTTCTAGGGGTAGAATTCAAGTACAAAAATGTTGTCTACTATAGTAAGATATGTATTGAGTTGTTAAATATTACCTGACACTCGTCTGGGTTGAAGTCCAGGTCTTGTTTAGGCTGATTGTAAGGGATGCTCTTCAGAGCAGCTCCATATCTCCAGGATGCACCATGATCATCACTCAAGATGCAGAAGACCCCATCGCCAGCAATGGATCCGTGGCCACACACCACCAGACGGCCCACATTGGGAGGATACCGTTTCTGTGAACATGGGCACATGATGGACTAAAAGCACTTGAAAAAGGGTGGAAGAGTACCATGTCAGCTTTTTTGTTCTCTTTTATAATCCAACACTTAACCACAAAGACAATAAAATGTAGCTTTATACCATTCAAGAAGTCATAACAGCATCATAAACAACAGATAAACCATGCTTTAGTTTTCCCCTGAAGGAGGAACAGAATGGAGACAATGCCAAACACACCTGTATGCCAAAACCAGGCCCTGGAGCAAAGCTCTTCACCCCCAGCTCAACCGAGAGGTTTCGTGGGGCGCTCCAGGTGAACCCGTCATCCAGACTCTGCACCATCATTGTGTTTGAAGGCTTGCAGTGATAACGGTGGAAACACAACGAGTAGATGAGTATCACAGCGCCAGTCTCTTCATCCACAACGACCGAACCTAGATTCAGCCCATCTACTAGATCACCATCGTCCACTATGAAGGTGATGGGAGACCAGGTGGCTCCTGAGGGATACACGAAAGAGATCGCGATTCAGTTTCATCTAAAACAGCCATCTATGACTGAAGCGGAGGTGGATGGCCCACCTTTGTCAGTGGACTTTCTCATTGCGATGAACTTCGCACCGATGTCACCGGAGGACATTTTCCTGGCCTCAGAGAAAGCCAGCAAACTTCCACGCGTCGTGAAGGTCAGCAGAGGGATCCTGTAAGTGTTGACCTCACCGGCTCCACCGCCGACCCACAGCAGCTGCTCCTCGTATATCAGCGGGTCGATCTGTGGGGAATTACCACAGTAAGACAAAGGAACAACGATTTGAGTTATGAGAGATTTTTCTTCCATATGACAATCACATGACAAAACTATGCGACATAAGTGCAAATTATTCTAGGACACAAAAACATTCAACAGCAATATGCTGAAAATATTAATAAAGAAATTAAAATATAGATGCATGAATAATAAATTAATAAAATAAACCCTCTAAAACAGACTACTTTACTGGTTCTTTCGCAGTGCTTCTGTAAGGAGCATTGGAGAATGTACACAGTTTTTTTTACTGGGGTATAAAAACACAAAACTGCAAGGGAATTTGTGATTTTTAATGAGATCTATTAACTAGCACATGTCAGTCAGGGCACTGTGTTCTTTTGGTGAAAAAACACAAAATACTTGCATCATAAAACTAAAGTTCAGTTATGCACTTTATTTTGCATGTACATGTTATAGTCAAACACATTACCAGCATGTATTTAATATCAATAAATTGCAGTTTGATGACAGACCAGGACAATATCATGTGACAGAAGTCATGTATTTACCTGTGGCTTGTCCGCACGCGCGCCGGAGAGCACCGCGATCACAAGCACAACTCCAAACTGACGAATAAAATCCATTGAAATAACACAAGTAAGCGACAGCACCGCAGATATGACTGCAATAAGCAAATAAGAAACGTCAATTTCCTGATTAAGGTGTTTATTTCCTTTAATAAGACGAGTGAATCCGGACGTGTCTACATGGCAACAACACACGACTCACATCCTTGTCCATAAAGTCATGTGACTGCCCTCACGTGACGTCAGTCACATGCCAGAGCAATTTACAAAAGAAAAAAAAACAATAGAGCGGAAGTCGGAAATGCTATTTTATTTTATTAAATTATTTAAAAACGTTTATTGTTTGAAATATAATGGCATGATCTTTGTAGACTCTGTTGGTTTTTATTTTTGGTTACATTTTATGAATAAACTACAAACATTTTCTTTTTTTGTATATTCATACAGCCTAATATTATAGTTTTAATAGGCTATAATGCATTATACAAGATTATATGTAATAATTTTGTACGTGACAACGTTCACATTAACTTGATTTACTCAAAAAAAATGCGTTTCTGAGGCATTTGGCAGTACACATTAAGTCCAGTGCTATCAGACCGACCTCAACCAAATTATTTCTCCATTAACAGCGTATCTTAAGAATCTTATTTGCAGAACGGTCTCAGCACTAACTCTATGCTATGGACCAAGTGTTCTCGTGTACACTTGTCCTAACTTTTATTTCCCAGCAGGTGGAGTCAGTGAGGCATAAACACATGTCTATGGGCCCAGGTGTTTAGTCTAGTGTGAAGAGCTGTCTCTATCAGAGTCTATTACATGATTAAAGTTGATTAATCAGTACTGTATGTTTTCATATAGAGCTCTAAACCAATGATTTATGTACTATCTTCTAAGTGTGCTGGATTTTAGCAGCAGAGACTGATTCTGTTCACTATTTACTAGATGAATTTTGAGGGAAGATAACTTTCCATTTCACAAAATGTGCATTTATTACACACATAAACCTTTGAGAAGCTATCTGTAAGATTATGATTTGTGTTACTGAATAAATGGTCACAAGATGTTGGTTGAAAAGTAGATCCTGATAAACAGCATGATGAAACAGAGGTTATTTTACTAAATACAGATTATATGTGTAAGGCATCAGAGGATCTTGAGAAAGTTGAATGAACACATTGCTCAATTCAACCAGTCCTGATGCATTGAGTGCTGCAAGATATCTTCAAATTTGAATGCTTACTTTATTAATGCTGAAGATGAAATTGAATTGAAATGTGCTCTAAGTGAATTAAAATATATTTTTACTAATTTATCTCCAGAATGCTGTATATTATATTATTAATAATAACAATCATCATTGTTTATAATGAAATTGACATTTTAGTTGGCAGGACAGAATCCACCAAAAAATTATCCCATATGTATTTATATAGGTATAAAACCAACACACTAAGCCACTCCTAGAGGACAGTGCAGCTGGACTTTTGACTCAAAACCTGTTCTGTTTATTTTCTACTAACTCCCAGCAGCAGTTTTGGCAACAGCAAATAAAAGTAGAAAGACCATAACATTATTATCTCATGTCTCTTTCTCTTTCCTGGGCTCACACACGTTCAAGCACAGACACACACTTTTCGCCATGGCTCTGTGAAATTGTGTACATTCCAGCAGTCATGTGTTCAGACTGAGCCGAGTCACAAGCTAAGAGAAAAAGAAACGACACAAAACTAAGGAGATAGAGGAAGAGCACGAGGGGGAGGGTTTATAATCAGTTTTGCATTCACAAAAAGGAGGAAGACACACTCACAGGGAGTGAAAGAGAAAGAGAGAGAGCTTATGAGACCATGAGAGGAGCCTGATGGGAAAAAAGGAGAAAGGCAAAGCTAATATGAAGAGATATATAAATGACAGTTAAAACAGTGGGAGGAGCCTAACAAGACGAGAAACAAAAGCAAAGGTTGTGACAACAGCAGGCATGACTGAGAAGAAACTGAGGCAGACGCAATGAGAGAAATGAAGAGACTGGTTTGCTGCCACATACACACTCCATTCTTCAGCAGTTAAACATGTTTGCTGTATTCAAGAACTAGCAAAGGTGAGTGAGAATGAGATGGAGGGATCATTTGCAGGGTAAGCAATATATAGACGCATGCTGTATAATATCTGTGTCTATCATTTTCTTCAGCTTGCAGGCTTGCAGTGGAGTCAGATATCGTGTCATCTGCTGTGCTTACAGGTTTGTTGAGATTGCTTTAAAACCTCGTTCACAATGATGAAACATTAACAGCTCTCTGAAGCATTTTCTCTATTATAGTATATGCAAATGTTAAAGCATATTGATGCATATTCTGTAAAAACACTGCTTGAAGCCACTTAATAACATACATAATTCTGAAGGGAAAAAATGCTGTCTTTCTTTATTATTGAGAAACCTAACATCTTCCTCGCTTTCTTGTATGCGAAACTCTAAAAAGAGAAGTTGATTGCAAGGTTTGTGTTTCCTGTTCTTAAACAGACAGTGCACTTTGCCAAAAGCATTGACTGAGACAAGCTGGGCCCTGACCTAAGGTTTGCCATCATGCTCTTTGTTATAAATATATTTTATATATATAGCTTTTTGGCTTTTTTGAAGTGTGAGCCCTTTGTCTGAGTTTCCTTTCTGAGTGAGCCATCTCATTTGAAAGACATGTTCTTTAGAATTATGGAATTATATTATGAACATTATCTGTCATGTTACATTACGTCTTGACCTTCCTAGACCTCATTAGTTTGTGGTGGTTGTTGTGACAATATATTGTGGCCATAAATTAAAGTTGACATGAAGTGAAAATTCACCCTTAGTTACTGAATTCTATGTTAAAGTGTATATTATAACTGGATCTTCGGATGATAGCAGACTTCCTCAGGTGACGTAGGACTTCTCCAATCATTTAGTCCATTTAATCCCATATTTGCAAGGTCACCTTCATCTGCCTCCACTTCTGAGTGACACCCACTTCTCATCATCCAATGAACAACCGATGCACAGAATAAGTCCCGCCCTTCATGTTTACATTTTAAATAATCTGTTATGTTACAGTATGGAAGAAAAGATCTGTTGTCATTGTGACTTTAAGAATTTGTTCCAATGACATTTATTTACTCGTTTTAGGGAAACTGAAGCCACAATTTCACTTTAAAAGGGGTCATATGATGCTTTTTAAAGATCATTATTTTATGTATTTGGTGTAACAGAATATGTTGACATGCTTTAATGTTCAAAAAACAGATTATTTTTCAAATACTGTACATTATTGTAGGTCCTCTATGCCCCACCTCTCTCAAACACAGAGTATCCTACAAAGTTCCTTATGACAAGCGCAGTCTGCTCTGATTGGACAACTGATCCAGTGCATTGTGATTGGCCGAACACCGCAAGCACTCATCGGAAATGCGCCTTATATCACGCCTTGTTTCTTTGAGTGAACATTTGGGCGGCATTACGCAAATCTTCCCACATAGTGATGTAAAGATGTGGGGGCGTGTTTAAATGAGGTGTTTTAGGGGGCGTCTCTTTGGATTTGAGGCTTTAGTCTTTCAAACTTGACAGATCTTATCTATGCACAATCAGCTTGTAACACTCCAAAGAGAAAGGAAAACTTGAAATCGCATCATATGACCCCTTGAAATGAGGAAACCAATGCAGCCGTGGTACAACTAAAACAAAGTAACAAATTAATCAACCGTGGTGATAATCTAAATAAAATGAGGAAACTAATTAATAAGTCGTGGAAAGATAGTCTTCATTTGTGGCAACAAAATGTATTGTATTCCTTGTATATCATGTGTAATTTCCTATGCTTTAAGGCTTACATTTTTGTTTGCCTGTTTTTTGCTGTTTAGTTTCGTTTTTTTAATTGAAAAAGAATACAGGCTACTTTGCCACTGTATTTGTCCTTATGGCAAGACACTATAGGAAAAAAACATTTCCATGATTTCATAATTAGTCTTTTTAAAAATTTTGGGCTGTTTTGCCCAATGCATGTGTGTTGTTGACAGTATTTTCTGATTTATGGAGTAAATCCCAAAATAAAAAAATTAAGAAATCCAAAATCCCCTATGTAAAACCCCACTGTAAAAAAAGAAAAAGAAAAAAAAGGTATGTCAAGAAAACGAAACAAGAGTTTTGACTTGAGATTTCTATTCTTGAAATGTATTCAAATGAGTGCACTTTCAATTAGATAATACCTAATTTGCATATTTAAACAGAACATTCCATAAACTTGTAATAAAAAACAGTTGTCTTAATGATTAATATGGTGATATCTGTTTGTTTACACATCTGCCCTTTTCACCTGTGGTTTTTGCCTTGAGCTCTCATTTTGAATAGTTGGTTCATATGTGTCTTTGATAGGTAACTGCACCGCAGCTGTAGTGTCTGGTGATATCTGGGTGCTTGTGTTTTCCAGCAGCTTCTGTCACCATGGAGGAGAGGGAGCGGCAGTGTAACATAGAGGAAAGAGCTGATTTTGAATCCCCCACAGGACAGTCAGTCACGGCAGGAGAACCAGGCACAGAGACCACATGGACGAATGGTACGTATCGCCACGTTTCTGTCTCTCTTTCAGCATTAATAACAAACCAGCTAACCGAAATCATCAAACACTGAGTATTAGTGTGACTGCAGTGTGATTTTTCCCCACCCTGAAGGACAAAATGGTACTGAATGAAATGCTTGTAATGACTCTTTCATAACATGTCATACTGCATATCTTCTTTAAGGCCACAGGAATTGAAAATATGTGATGCAGCAGATCCACTTCTCCCAAATGCATTACTTTCGTTTTTAATTCTTAATAGGCTTAAACCATCTTAAATTCTCCCTGATGACTATTAAAGATGGGAGTTCAGTTTTAAACTGTTTATCTTTCTGTCAGGTGAGTGTGTGGCGTCTGTGTCCACATCCACTTGGTTCACTCCCACCTTTGACTTCTCACACTGCAGGACTCTTCTGGAAACCAAAGGCTTCCAGGCTAGTACAGTTTCATCATTTCATCACAGATTTCTAAAATGAACCAACATCTTATTTCCATGCTGTATTTTGATGTTCAATCTATTTCAGATTCCAGCAGAAGACTTTGAGGGTCCACTTGGTTTAGCGCTGGACCACCCGTCCGTCAGAAGATACCTGCTTTTCAACTCAAACATTTTTAATGTCATCATGGCACCCGTAAGAAGCAGCCTGTTGCAAACACTGCAGGTCACACACATTCCAGCACTGAGCCAAACTCATAGCACCTGTTATGAATGGGCCCAGGTTATATTTCAATCCAAAATCAAAAGGAGTTTAGACAAGTCTCCCCTTTGACCAATAAAACCAAATATAAGTTAAATAAATTGATTAAATAAATAAATTGTAAATAGTATAGATCATTAAAATGTAAATAATTTCAATTTAAATGAAGACAAACTGCAAAAATTTCTATCATTATTCATTCATTTTACGGACATTTCCATTAACTGTGAAACACAAAGCAATACAATGCAAGATTCAAAATACAGGTTAAATACTTGTAAAAATCAATACAGAAAATTTCTTTATATTAATACCATACATTCTGACCTTGTTTTGGACATTACTCATTTTTGGAGTGTATTTGAGTATTGTATAGTATTGCTTTTATGGTTGCACTTTATTTTACAGTACGTGTACTAACATGTACTTATAGTGTACTTACAGTGTATTTATCTAAGAAAGTTCTGGTAATACAAGGTAACTACATGGGGTAGGTTAGATTTAGGGGTAGGTTTAGGGTTAGTACCTAGTTATAACATAGGTATTGTAATTACTACAATAAGTATATAGTATGTACATGAGGAACAGGACTGTAAAATAAAGTGCTACCGCTTTTATGCCTTTCACTTAGGCTAATTTAAATAAGAAATGTGTTAATGGTCTTCACACCAAGAATGACAAACATGAAGATAACTATAACGCTGACTATATTAGTGATCACACCACTGGGTGATATCTTTCTGTTTGTTTTAATGGTGCACTGCTGGTTTGAATGCTTCAATAAAACAGTTCCTCTGTGCCATTATATCATTAAAGTTGTGGTGTAGACTTCACTATTCTCATTGAAGTAGAATGATTACTACAACTTTATAGTTACAGACATAGTTATAAAGTGTTATAGTTACTGCCCTTGGTGTGAATGGATTCTCACAGTAAAGGTTAAGGTTTAAAGGCTGTAACACAGTGAAAATTACTATATTGTAATAATAGGAATCAAATGAGAATCATCAATAAAAATAAGGGTAACTACTGAAAAAGTGAAAACTGAAAAATGGAGGATCAGGTGACTGCAAGGAAACCCAGTGTGTTGCGTTTCTGTTGCAGGTCTTGTATTTGGTGCTGTGGTGCGCTGTGTACTCGACCATTCACATGTACCTCGATGGCAGCACGGAGGGCTTCTGGGTGCTCTGTGTGTGTGTCAGTCTGGTGTCCGTGATCCTCACCGTCGCCATCAACCTCATCTTCCACTACAGCAACAAAGAGGTGGGCGGTCACGTGATCACATCACTCGCTCTCGAAGTCTCGTAGAAGCAAACCCGTATTCCCTTTAATGCAGACTTGATTGTAGCTGAGATGAAGAGGTGTATCTGTTTCAGATCAACATGAACACAGACGTGCGGTTGGTGGGGGTTAATGAGCACATGGCCAGACACAAGCTGCTGTTGGGAGTGGCTGACTGGGTCCAGAAATGCAGAGCAAACATGCAGGTAATTCACATAATGTGTGTTTACTATATACTGTATCTCGACTCTTGATCATCATTCACTGAATGGCCTTTTTGAATTGGGTGAGGAGTCAATTATGTTTTATGGCAGAAGGTAACAGGTATTGATCATCGCTGCTGATGAATATGCAATGTACTTTGTACATATTTTATATGATCAAGCTCGCCAGAAAATATTACTAATTAACCAGTATATATGGCGCCTTACTCACAAAACTGCATTTCCCATCATCCTTTGTGGCAGCATGAAAATTTTAAAGCGACAGTTCCCTCAAATATGAAGACTGTCGTCATCATTTCTTACTCATCCTCACGGTGTTTCCAAAACTGTTTGACCTTTTTTTCTTTTGCAGAATGTTATTTCTGTTCACACAATGCAAGTCATTGTGTACCAAAATTAAAAAACATTCTTCAAAATATAACCTTTTGTGTTCCAAAGAATAAATAAAGTCAAACGGTTTTGGGACGACATTGGGGTGTGTAAATGAAGACAGAACTATTTCTTTAAATTTGTAAAGCATAATACACACCTACCAGCATCTTTACTTTTTTGGAATCATTGCTTGAAAACTTCTTGGTTTTGTTTGGGAGTGAAATAGAGAAAAAGAAATGGGACATATTGACCTTAAAATGAATGTGTCTATTTTCTCCTGATTGATTTGCATGCATATTCCATCATAAATGAGATTTCAGAATTTTTAAGCTAGTTTAACGGTCGGTTGAGATGGGTAATGGTCTAGTGGTACTCTAGAGAGTAAAAGAGACTCTAAGCTGTAGTGTATAATCAGATAGTTGAATGGCTTCCTGATTTGCACTCTTATATCTTGATCTAATGTAACTGATAATGTGTGTAGAGCCATGAATAGACTGGTTTAACAGCTCTTCTGTCCGCAGCTCTTCTGCATGTACTGGGACATGTCCCCATGTTTGATATCTCTGACTGAAGCGCTGGACAACATGGGTTTTGTCAGGGATCAAGTACAGGTTAGCTTGCTTTTGTTCATTGATTTGTTCTTATGTTGATGCTTCAGGGCTCCACAGAAAATAATCAATGCACAAATGTTTTGTGCTACAAAAACAGTGGTACATCAAACAACTGTAGAGCGCTGTTTAACTCCAACTGTTGTACTTCAACAGTTTACTGTCGTTTAGTCTCACTCAGATAGGATAGGAAGACAAAAATGATGAAAGAACAGGGTTATTATAGTTACAAATAAAATGTTATGTTAACTGAAATAATGAAAATATAAATTTTTTACTTGATGTACTAAACTTAACTAACTACACATTTAAAACAAAAACAGAAAACCAGAACAAAATGACTTAAACTGTAGCTAAAAATCTGACTAAAATTAAAATGGTATGTTGGTGATACTAAAATAATACACTACAAGAGAAAGAAAAATGTCACGAAGTTGCCATTTCACCCTGCAGAACAGACTCAAGAAAAGAATGTCCCACCTAGTCCTAGTGACGGAGGTCACGACCCTGGCCCCCGAGGCTGGAGAACAGGACGAGGAGCTCCCAGAAGAAGAGCGGCCGCTGCTGGAGGGACGAGAGCCAAGCGCATCGACTAGTCAACGAGAAGACTCTAAACTGACCAAAAACTTCAGCCTGATGCCTGACACCACTCTCACTAATGAGGTGAAAAAGAATTATTCATAGAAATAATATACAAATAAGTGTCCCTATAGTCTTACCATAGACTGTAGATTCTTACTAATGGTGGTTTGAATGAGAATGTTACATGAAAACTGATTCAAATTAAAATTGATCAAATACAACACATGGCAACAATAGAAGATTATAGTACTTTGCCATATTTGTTTTAATATATTTGGAAATCATTGATTGTAAAGGCTGCATGATAATATTTCCCGTCACCAAACCAAAAACTGTCATTATATGAAAATGAACGTTCCATCATTTGCATAACCATTCTGATTGGTTAGTTTGTGCATCATAGGAAAATAGGCAACAAGACTCATCTCATTCATTTTAGCAATAACTCAAATAACTCGACTACTGAAGTTGATTAAAATATATTTTTATAATTTAAAGGTACAATTTGTAAGATATTTGCAGTAAAATATCCAAAAACCACTAGGCTAGTGTTATATATTTTGTCCAGCTGATTACTAACAATATCTTTAATGTTTTCAACTACTTGTAAATCATGAGAAAATTCCCATTCTAAAGTGACACGGGGCAGTGTAGTTGCCTGTCATTGATGTTGGTGACCCTTTGTTACCACCTTTACTGACGTAGAAACCACATGACAACAGTGTCATGGACAAATGCGAAAGTAGCTTCGCGACAAACTTCAACTAGAAAGAGATGCTGATCTCGCTTGTGTTTTACTCGACAGGTGAATTGTTTTGATTCGTATCTACAGAAAATGTATGCTATTATAACGATCAACAAGATTAGTATTATGGGGCATGCACGCCAAATGCGGGGCATCGTGTCCCTAGACCCGCCCGAGGAGGCGTCTGATCTATAGTCTGATCGCGTCTTTGCATTGACTTTGTATGTAATCTACTCGCGCAAATCGTTGAACTCGTGTTAAATCCATGATTTATCTTTCCGTCTGATTGATGGCCATCAGCGGTTGGGTAGAAGACAACAAATCCCATCATCCCATGCTCCTACTTATCGTTATCAAACCACGCAATTGTTATTGTTTTGATAGTGCGCCCTCTAGTGGCAGGTGCTACATCCTGTACCTTTAAATGCAACTTAATTATTCTCATAAGATGGTCAAATAAAATGGTCAAAATGAGAATTAATTTGATTCATTGGTTGTATTTGCGTCTTTGGTTGAATCGTATAGTAATTCAAGTAAAAAATGTGCATCTGTTTTCTTCAGGCGATTGCTCGGCAGCTCCTGATGACCTACAGTGCACTTTATGTCAGACTGCTGGTATCAAACAAGCTTCCTGCTCCTCCCCAGCGGTCTACACGTGCAGGGAAGAATCATTCCACTTCCTGTCTGTGTCTGTGTGAGTACGTGGAGCTGAAGGTCCTGCGGTAGACGGACTATCATGACGATCAAATCTCACATTCAAAAGTATTAGTCTTCCCTTTCTCTGGGACGAATGTTTTCGCTGTCAGTTATGATAATCAAAGACTGTTCCTGCTGCTCTTGAAACTGTTATGATTTCATCGGTGTACTGAAATATATATATTTTTGGGTTTCCTGACTTGTGGTTCTCTATTTATACCATATGCTCTTCATGTGTGAAAGAATGAAGTGACAGTTCACAGTCCTTGTATTAACCAGACAAACTGCTCCGAAATCTTGCTCTACATAGCTGTGTTTGTTTATTTATTTTTTATATTCAAGACTTGATCTTCATGAGATGCTGATTACACAGTCTCAACCAGGAACAAAGCAACAAGTGATAAAAAGTATTAACCTCAACATTTATCAACAGGACTTGAGATCATAGGTACCTTTGTACAACAATTTGTAGTTATAAAGTTATTATAGTTTTTGTTAAAATTGGTTTGGTACTATTTTCATAAGCAACTGGTACATATTCCAAACTTCTTAGTACTAATCTCACAACAAATCATCAAAAGTGCACTTTTTTCAAACATTTTCGCATAATTTCAATCGTGTTAGTACAATCATAAAAATAAAAACATTTTACTACACAAAATAAGTGTTTCATCTATATAAATGTTTCATTCACAGTAACTGTCTTTCATAAAGCTTTTATGATCAAATCTTTTATTTGCAAGACTTCTCATTCTTTGTCTATTATTTAATCTAACTCATCTTAATTTTTAATCAGTAAATAATTTGGTGCATCTACAGATACACATTTAATAGATATATATAGTTTCTACAGAGCATGATCGCAATTTAGGGAAAACCAAATGCAATGAATTATTTTTTACACTAAAAGTGATTTATCTAAGATGATGACAACTATTTTGCAAGGGTGTGTGGTTCAGGTGAACCCTATTTTATGGAGACAAAATTTCCCAACAAAGAAGGCAATATCTGGAATCATTGTCCTTTTTTTGGGTTCAATGAGTATTTGTGTATGTTTAGGAGCAGTGTTAGTGTAGGGGGGATACAGTATAAAACTCATTACTCCTATGGGATGTCACCAATGATAGGAAAACCTGTGTGTGTTTGTGTATGTGTGTGTGTGTGTGTGTGTTTGTGCCTACTTACTGTAATCATATTTTGGGAACAAACTGGTACACAGAAATAAGCAAAAAAAATTTTTTATTTTTATTTTCTAACATGAGCTTTATTGCCTGTATTACTGTAATTAATTTGAAACGTGAATCTTGCATTGTTTGCTCTTGAATGAACTGATTGTTAAAAATACTAACTTGAAAGAAGCTCGTACTGTTGTGTTTTGGTGATTAAACCAAATGTTCTCAATACATATCACGATGATCTTGTGTTCTGAAACAATGATTATGTAGAAGAAAATATGTACAACTACAAAGAAATCATGAGATCAGGGTTTTGAAAGAATGACTAGTTGTGTTATAAGTGTGATCAGTTTAAAGTTTTGTACTAAGACTTTTGAAAATGTACACCTTACTTGTGAAAACAGTACCAAACCAATGTAAAAAAAAAAAAAAAAAAACTGAAAACATAAGTTTGGGAGTAGTACGGCCATCGAATTTCTAATTATTACCAGGATATAAAAGCAGCCTCTTAATTCTACACGACGCCAGTTCTTTGGGCATTCCTCCTCCTTCTTCTTCTTGTATTTCTTCTCCATGTGTTTTGTCTGTGTGATCATCAGAGCTCAAGTGAAACATCCTCCCTGTGCCTCCATGTTTGCCAAGATTATACAGGCACACAGACTTGTGAAGGTCTCATTTGATGACATTAGTTTACTATGTAAAACAAAAACAAAATGTTACTTGATCTGTGCCTATTTCTCTCCTGATTCCAACGGAGGAAACTATTTTATGGACAAAGAACTTCAGCTGGAAGCAATGATTTGACGTTAAAAATGTCTTGATGGATTCATTTCTTATAAAATTACTGGACTGGAGTGGTCTGGATTTCTTGTGGATTATTTATCAGCTGTTTGGACTCCTATTCTGATGGCACCCATTCACTGCAAGAGGATCCTTTTATAAGTGATGTAATTAAAAATTTCTCCAAATATTAAAAAACATTCTCCTAAAGGTGAGTGAACCATTCTGTTATTGTTAGTTAATATATTAGCTAATTGACTGGATATTGAAAAGTGTCTCTATGCACAAAGTAGTTTGAGGGGTGGGGCTAAAAACAAGAGGGACTTATGATGTCAGCCAAACAGGAAAGGTGTTTAAGAGATTTAGATATTGATGGAAAATTACAAAGTATTTGTTATGGTTGTTTTGAATAATGTGCACTGACAAATCATTCACAAAATGACCAAGAGCACGTGCGGGCCATTTTTGATTTGTTATCTTAATCTGTGGTGAGCACAAGCAGTTGTTAAACATGAACTATGTGATTTTACTGCTTTTTCACTTTCTGTGCGAACAGAGAAATGACTCGTCACTGGAAACTTGTCGTGTCTAGTTAGGACACTGTGTAAACCCGGCGTGGGTCTTATGTAAGTCTGGTGAGGGGAGGACAGCGCAGAGAGAGCGGAGAGAGAGAGGAAATGACAGCAAGGGTGTCAACATGAATCTACACTGCACTGTGCACTGCTCAGAACTTGGCACAAATAGCACTTGTCTATGCAATCCTAGCCAAGAGACAGCGGCTCCAAACAGGGATGTGTACACCAGATGTAGCCGACCAACACAGGTTGTTAATCAGCCTTGAAGGAGCTGTGGAGGTGATTGGTGGGTGAGCGCATGGGCACAGTATGGGTGACACAACACACGGCGAGAGGGTCAGAGCAGAAGAGACAACGCTGTGTTGAGGAAGACGGCAGGCCTGCGGTGTTAAATGATTACTGAAACGATGGCTCTCTTTGGGAGGCTAAACGACCATCTGTGATCCTACTGACACAGTCTGGCCTGCTTCCTTCTAACTCCATTCATCTCTCTTCTCTCTCACCTCTTTACATTTGGGATGAAATTCACAAAATCGGCCGAGAACATGCCCAGGTCATATTTCACCCCCAAAATAATTTGGTATATTTTAGGCAGTATCATTTTAGTACTATTTATATACACTATTACAGAATTGATTTGTAGTAGCAGTATTAGTATTTATGCACTACAATAGTATTTTTTTTCCTCCAATATGTTAAAATTGGTGAAACACATCAAGCAACCACTGTTTAATACACAAGTCAAAGCACAAAAAAAGTGCACTAGATATTACAGTTAATTTGACAGTAAATTTCAGCATAAGGATAATGAAAAGAACTATATTATAATATTTAATAGCATCAATTTAATATGCTAAATCAGATTTAAGTAATTTTAGTACATGCAACTCTTTGTTTTGTAATATTATTAATGTAATATTTTGTAATATAATATTTTAGGTTTATTTGCAATTAATTTCAGCTTTAATTTGGTTAGCAAAAACTATTTTTGCTGTTCAACAGTAGTTTTAATTATCAACATAACACGGTTTTCAGAACCATTGTGAAATAAAAACTGCTAAAAACAACCCTCCCAAAAAAAAAAACCACTGCATTTCATGCAGACTGTAAATGAGAATCGTTTTTAAGAATAAAAACTCAAAATTTTAATTACAGAAACAAAACGTGGTAAAAAGCTTTGCTTACAATACAGAACAATCTAAAATAACATTCTCACTCATGAAATAAATGAATCCTGAATAAATGAATCGTTTTTATTTTCTGATAGCCATCTTCACTCCCTCTGTCAGATTGAATTTGATCCACAGAGCGACAGATGCCCTCACAGATTGAGAAGAGCTGCAGCCCCCGGCTATTACTGTACACCACGCAATAGATACAATATGTAAATGAGAGGATTTTAAGAGGCACTGGCGCCCTCCTATCAGTTCATCAGTTATGTGATGTGGAGATACACTATAGCTCCAGTGGCACAAGGGAAAAAGATTCAGAGATGGAGAAGAAGAAGAAAACAGGGCAACTATAAATAGCACCTCTGAGACAAAGAGAAAGGCCAAACATTAGAGAGAGGCAGAGAAAACGCAACACGATCGATTCTTGCACAACCAGGTACTCCTCTTTAATTCAAATCACTGGATTCATACACGGCAAATCAATGCTTGGGCTCATTGAGAGGGTAAATCTCACAAAAACATGTCACAGTTCACATCCAAAATCAAAGGAAAGAGTAAAATCATTAGTTCACAGACATTATTTCACAGAGCCATTTTTGACAAACTCTCAGGATGTTTTTCTCTTCTGAGAAATTCTCATTAGATTTGCAATACGATAAGAAATATTGTTTTTTTTAATGGGAAAAATGGTTGATTGCAATCAAAGTTAGGCCAAAAATAAATAATAGTCCTTAAATAAGCTTCATTTTATTCATGCAAGTATAACTTTATATCTTTTTCCACTGACTTGAACATGTTCTTGACAGGTTTGTGTGAGATCCACCTCAGAATAAACCTCTAAAAGCACACAAACACAAGGGAGCTCGCAGCTTTTTATATAAACCTACCACATTTACAAGCTCAGAGAAACTGTGTGCAGTAACTATATGCAATCAGATCTCAGTGGCCATGTTTATAATAATAAAGCATTTGCTTTATATCACAACTGTGTGAAAAAGCATGTTGCTGGGCTAATTATAAACAGGAGTTAGGTTCACATCAACTGTACAGTGTTTGCACAACTTTAAAACACCAAAATAAAATGTATCAGACTAGCTTGTCTTAATAACAGACAGGATTTCTTTTGAATCTATGCTCTCTTAGTTAGAAAACAAGGGTCATATTTTTAGCCCATATAAAGATGAACATGTGCAATCACACCTCTAACATCAGAAGTCCTTCAACAAACAGATCAGCCAAACACTTGCAATATACTGCAAGCCATTTGTTCAAAAATAGATCCGAAAGCTATTAGAAATCGATTAAAGAGAGCAGGAAAAGAACGATATGACATAGTTCAAATTACACTAGCAAAATAAATACTTAAAATTGAGTGTCATGGCAGAAGAGGACAGAAAGTAAGTGCTCAAAATGGATGCAAAAGATGATTTTCTCCCGTCTTTCACATTTGGACACTTGTTTATCAAAACTGGCTGTTCTCTTTCTAGTCTTTCACTGAAACAATGAAGCTCGTTTTACTCTCGGCATGTAGAAATGTAGAAATCCTAAAGCTTTATACATAAATTCAAAGATTGTCCACTGAATCCATCCAAAAATTTAATTCTGGCATTACTTTTATATCTTTATGTCTTTCTTTCGTGGAACACAACATATAGCAGATTCAGTCTTTTACAATAAAATCAAATCAAATAAAATTATACATTTTGGGCACTATATTACAAATCTTGCAAAGCCAAATAATATATTTGACACCATTTTTTAAACTATGTTTTTTGGTCATTTTGGGGGCTCAACAGCTTCAGATTATGGAATTATCAAGAATTTGGTCTATTTCTCATTTTATGCTCCATAGAAAAAAGAAAGTCATAAAGGTTTTTGGACAGCCATGAGTGCGAGTAAATGAAGATTTTTTGGGTAAACTCTCGTTTGAAAACAAAGAGTTTGACAGATTATACAGTCAGCTACACACAGACACACACACACACATATGTGTGTGTGTGTGTGTGTGTGTGTTTGTAGGACCACTCTAGGATTGTTTTGTCCTTTTCATTCAACCAAACCATTGTGCTAAATGCATTAACCTAACAAACTACAGCTAACTGACAGCAGCATGTGAGGAGTTTCAATGAGGTCCGAACTTGAAGCAAGTTACACTCTCATCTACAAAGACGTGAGACAAACTGGCTACTTGCTTACTGAGCATAAAAGTGCATATTATCACATGCGTCATCAAAATATGCCAGCTGAGCAATCATCTGTGATGACAGACTGTTATCTAGGAAAGATAACCAAATATTTCAGCACAACAGTTTAGACCTATGATTACACATTTCAATAAATATAGAAGTATCAATTTAATACACGACTGAATAATTTAGTGTTTAAACGATAAATAATACAGTAGTTCACAACACACAAATCTCATGTGTTCCTTCAATGAAGAGCCAATTTACAGTAGTCAATAATGAAGTAATAATTTCACCCAAGAATACATTCTTTGAACACCTGGAACTGGAATGATTTGAGACCGGTTTGCACACAAGACACTTGGGAACACTTAGGCCCAAGACATACACTACGCAAGTACATGAACACAAATGCTTTTAGCTATTTTCACATATTGCTGCATTGTAAACTTGTCAGAAATTCACAATGATACGCAAATACACATTGCACTTCTCAGTGTTGCCACAAGGGGTGCTATACATTAGTATAAATTGTCTTCTTCTGGGGTCAGTATATCGTCATGGCAGAGTAACAGTTTGCTGAGTGTCTCAGCTTTCAAAGTTAGTAATTTTAAACAACAAATACAGTTTTGTGGCTCTGTAAAGTGTCATGACAGATTGCTATAGCGGCATGTGAACAGATCGTATTTTCATACTTACTTAAATCATGAAATAAACATGAATGAACATCAGAAGGTATTTTATTTAAATCGTGGAATGACGTCAATAAACCATTTTTCAAGTTAAATCCACCAATGTTAATCTACTCTCATTTGATCCCAACAGAACTGCATGCATGCAACACATTAGCCAAGTATGAGCATCTGTGTTTGTGTACTGCGTAGAGTAGACTTCTGGCCTTGGGTTTCAGAAAAGAAACCACTGAGTAATCAACACTGATATACACTCTTCTGAACCACACGACAGAAATGAAAATGTTACTTATTCCAATAATCTATTAGTCGTTCGACTTATTCAATACATTATTTTACACTTTTCAATACTTAGCGTATAGAAAACACAATTTGGCCACACTTTCAGTAACTAAATTTGTCGGTGCATCCCGAAAAAGAAATATATTATCCTTCTAAACCGATAAATGGCACAAAAAATAGATGGAATGTTTTGAAGATCAAAAAACATAATTATACCAAAATTATGTTCTTGTAGTACTTGTGTGTTTCTTTTAAAAAGTAACATTTTGGCAAATTTCAAGAGCAAATGATAACACACCTGACCTAGCTCAAGTCTTTAGTACGCTATATTTATTATATTTAATATATTTTTATATATATTTAAACTACTTATCTAGAACAGGCTTTTGTTTAGGAGAAACAGGATGTGTACAACATGGTCGATGCGCTGTGTTCCCAACATTTAACCATACCGTCAAACTATTTTGTAACTAATACATGGGCAAATGGCTGTAAAAGCGTATTTTGGACTGTAGATCAGGATGTGGTGTCTTGAGCGTCAGAAGTGTGCTGTGTGACAGAAAAAGCAGAATACCGACTGGAATGATGGCCTGGGGTCAGGATTGGAGGTGTGTCCCGCGCTGTGTTCTCTAGGGCTCCCAGTCGTCATCGTGGTGCTGAGAGGCGATGATGACCACAACCGTGAGTATGGTGCAGAGCACGATGGAGGCGATCCCCACCGCCAGACTGATGAAGGAGAAGTTACGTGCCTCCCGCGAGGCGATCTCTGCTGTAACCATATCGCCCCGAGCCACAGCCGTACGCACCTGAACAAAGAGATTCTCTTTAGCAGATATCTAGGACAATAGAGTAAACACCTGTTCACACCAAATCTGAAATTATTACATTAAATTCAGTTAAATTGTTTGATGCTGAGAAAAAACGTAATTGGACAGAATTCGTTGTAAATTTAGATAATATAAAAGACAAAAAAATAAAAGACAAAAAATATCCTATTTACTAGATATCTAAAATAAATAGATAAAATACACGTTCACACCAAATCTGAAATATTAAATTAAATCAATTTGTTTAATGCTAACAAAACCCCTAACCGAACAGAATTCTGTGTAAATCACTGTAAATCAGATAATACAATAAAGCAGCCTCTAAAACAAATAGGAAAAAACTATCCTATTTACTAGATATCTCGAATAAATGGATAAAATACACATTCACATTCAAGTTTGAAATTAAATTGAATTAAATCGTTCAGTTAAACCGATGCTACGAAAATGTAATTGAACAAACACCAAGTCTGAAATTTTATTATTAAAATACATTAACTTTTTGAAAACCTAGTTGAACCAAATTGTGTTTACATTTTTATAAATTCAGATTTATTAACTTATTTGACGTAAAAAAATAAATAAATAACTGAACAAAATTGTGTGAATCGTTTATCACGTTGAAATGTAACCACTAAACACATATCACATAAAAATGCTGTTTGGTAGATATCTAGAAAATAAATGGATAAAAATAAAATGTCTCAAAGCAAGTGTGAAATTAAATTAGTACATTAAATTAAGTTGTTTGATCTCAAAACAACCAAACTGAATGAAATTCTGTGCAAATTATTTACAAACAACCACTAAACAAATGTGAAATTTTTTTTCTGGTAGAAATCTAAAAAAGCACAATTGAAAAGTCATGAAACTTTAAAATGCATCAGAACTTCCAAAAATGAACGTCTGATATGGGTTTCAGAAGTGGGTGTGGCAAAATGGCTCAACAGCACCACCTATACACTTTCAACGGAGTGCACCTCGAGCTACGTTTCACGTACATGTATGAAAATCGATACACACATGTAACACACCAATACCTACAAAAAAGTCTCCAGGTACGAAATCCGAATCCCAACAGAAAGTCTGTTATTTAAATGCACCTATTTACTTGGTGTTAAGAGCATGTGTTTAGTTCTTAGTAGTTCAGTTGTGTGAACAGCCAGAATGCAACAGAAAAGATATCCGTGATCACATCACATCACAGCCCTGCTGGCATCAGAGCATCAGAGCTCTGTCTGGGCTCAATTACCTGCACGGCTTTGATGATGGCGATTATTCCTGTGGGCCAGAAGCAGCAGACAGTGGTGAGGACGGCGATGGGCAGGTAGTCGTGAGGAGGACGACGAGACTCCATCAGAGCAATGCCGTTGGGCATATGCATGGCCATCTGGCCGGGGGCAACACCTGGATGAGGTGCACCGTTGGGCATGTAAGGCTGCGCCTGAGGGAAAAAAAATTGAAACTGATGGACAATTCTGATGCATAATCACTATATTTTTACTGGACAGGCATTATTCCCTTGAAAATTCCTTACATTTTTGACTGGCAATTTTTGTTTACGTTCTTTAGCAGCATAGGAACTGAAATAGGTCTGAACAGTTAATCGAAATAAAATAAAAATCATAATATGCCGGTTAAATTTATTTGTGCATAATTACCGATATTTTTGAGTAAAGACATTTTCAGCCTTCAACAAGAATGAAAACTTTCCAAACACACTGTCTACTAAACATCAGTTTTTCCGCCAAAATCAAAGCTTGAAGGTTTAGCATTTGAAAGTGAAGAAATTAACACATAACTATTAGTATTATGACTTTACTATTGTAGTGTAAAATATTATCATAACAGTTTCTTTTTTAATTACCATATTTTTTTTAGCATTTAAATATCACAGTTCGAAATGCAGTTTAAAACCGAATCGCAATATATGACAAAATTAATTTTTTGGGGGGAATAATTGGAATAAATTGCAGCCTTGATTTATTTGGAGACGAACTAGCTTTTGCTATGGATAAAAAAGTTTATTACCGAGAACCATGTATTTTTACTGGTATGTAAACCTAAAAAATTAAATATCTATTCAACATTTACTATATCAGCCAAGAAATGTCAAGGTCTTACTAATATTGGCAGATAAGAGTTCAATTCTGGATATATCAAGCATATCATCACCTCTGGCATATTTCCAACTTGGAAAGGTATTTTTCCTCCAGAGATGCAAGAGTCACATCAAATTTCACATGATCTTCTAACTATTCTGCATACTTTATTTAAAGAGCAAGCCAATGGCTACTTAAATAAAAACACATCCTGTCAACAGAACCCTTCACCTCCTTATGTTTAACTACTGTAGACTTTTGTGTCCCGCTCTCATACATCTGGATTATTCTGTGCAGTTTAAACATCTTCCCAAATGAATCCCCACTCACCCCTGTGCCTATGGGATAGACGGGCACGTAGGCCGTGCAGGGCTGCAGCTGGAGGGGGTATCCCGTATGTATATAGCCCACTGGGGGATGAGGGACGGTGCCCACTGGTCCGTGCGTCTGCACCGGGTATCCGTTCGGAGCTCCCTGGGGCCCGAGGGTGCCGCAGTGGAACTGGGTCTCCTGCAGGTACCCCTCTGATCCAGGAGGGGGAGGGGGAGGGGGGTAATTGGGCTGTTGGCCACAGCCAGGTGGAGGA
Organism: Carassius gibelio; assembly: GCF_023724105.1. Lineage (NCBI taxonomy): Eukaryota > Metazoa > Chordata > Actinopteri > Cypriniformes > Cyprinidae > Carassius > Carassius gibelio. The sequence goes on from NC_068414.1 coordinate 15,245,928, forward strand.
GGATGTGGAGCCATGTTGGGGTCCTGGGCAGGGAGGTAAGGAGGCGGAGCCATCTGCATCATCGGCTGAGACATGGACTGCCTTCCCGCTGCCTCCTCCAATCCTGAGCCGTGACACAAACACAGTCATACACCACAAATATTCAGACCAAGGACGATAAGCATAAGAGGAGCTGCATATCTTATTTAAAAAGCCAGCTATAAGCACAAAGATAAAGTTATAATTCTACGTAAATAAGGAAGTTTACACTCAAACAGGGCTGGACTGGGACGAAAAATCAGCCCTGGACTTCATCCAGACCGGCCCACTATTCATGCGCGCGCGCGCACACACACACACACTACATGTCTATACATACATTAATCTGCATGCAAAATTATGATTAGAATGTATTACTATCAAAACCAAGAAAAAACTATTAAAATAATTAAAGAAACTGCAAATTATTTTATCAGGCTTTATTTTAAATATCTAAAGGTCTTAATTGATGTGCTTCTTATTATTCTAATAGAAATATTAATGCTTAGGGTACACAATTTCTGCTGTAACTATATTGCATGAGCTGCAACTTTTTTTTATATTAATTTACACAAATTACCTCAGACCTGTTGGCTGCTTATAGGCTATTAAGACCACTGATCTACTGTAAACGTGATTTATAAAGACCATTTATCTACAATAAAATAAAAGAGTAATTAAGACAAAGAATGTTGTGTAGTGGTTTATAATGAATTTTTCTTAACATAATCAAAGGCCTTTAAAAATCCTTGAAGTAGACTGGCTTATATATTCAAATGCAGAGCTCAATGCTAGGGTTCAAAACTGTACTTGCTCTGCCAAAAATAAAAACATAAATAAAAATAAAATTGCTATTGTTTTCTTTGTAAATAAGCTGCAATCTCATTTCACAATTCCAATTTCAATACCACAATAAACACCAACTATTAAGTTACAAACATTAATGAAGACAAGTGAAGTCAGTAATAAAATAAGAAAAAGAAGATCATAAATAGCACCGTTTTCAGGTACAGATATTGCATAATTAAATGTAAAACACTTCACTTAACACATACACACACACACACACACACACACACACACACATATATATATATATATACACACACATGCACATTTCTTTTTGTCTTTTGTTCACATTAATGACACAGACCGACAGTAGGTATAAGGCTTCTCCCTGGCACTTTAAGAGATTTTTTTCTCAATTGATTACAAATTGAAAAAATATATCTCACATAAATGCTGTAAACATACAGATACATAGAGCATCAGCTGGTATTATTAAAGGTTAAAAATAACTAGTTAAAATATAATGCAGTTTTCATTATAATAATTATTTAATGACAGGTGAAAATATAATAAATATGTACCATAGTGCACATATTTAGCGAAATACTCCTTTCTTATTGCTATTTTTCTCAACTTGCCTGCTATGGTCTTTAAATGGCTTTCTTGAGGTAAATGTAACGTTCTGTGACATAATTGTTCTCCTGCTGTTTTGACTGATGACTGATTGATCGATATTATTTATGAGGCATATATACATTTCGGTAAGTTGTACTGTCTCTTTAAACAGAAAGCGATCTGTCACGTCACATTTTCTAACGCCAAAACAGTATTGTCTGAATTTTGTAATAAAATGGACAGAACATGAGAGCTGATAATTTTAAATGTAATTTATATGGATCAGTGAGTGGTGGCGTATTACAGCATGACTATCCTAACTTTTTGAAACAAAACAATGCAGTAGCCTACGTGTATCATTACACTTCTGTCTCACCTCAGCAGTCAAGTCCCTCCCTGCTGATATCTTCACTTAAGTCTTTTGCCTTCCAGCAAATAATTTATTTATCTTGACACATTTGGTGGCATCTGCCTCAAGTCCTTTTCGTTTTCTCTCTCTCAACCTTCTGCCCCTCCTTTACGCTTAGATATTTTATTATTTAACATATTGAATTTTGTTGCAGTTGTAACGCGACCGCTTTTCAAGGCTAGAACTTGATTCTGATTGGCCAATGAGCAGTGAACAAGTGACATCACGTCTCGCAGCTCGCATCAGCGTCATGCGGCTCCATGAGAGAGACACATAAGGCCGGAATTGGACTATACATCAATATACTTACGAATATATTTTCGATTGATAATGATTTAAGAACAAAATACATAACGTACCGGCCCAACCAGACCGCGGCCCACCGGGAATCTCCCGGTAGTCCCGATGGCCAGTACATGCCTGCACTCAAATAATAATTTTTATCTCAAAAAAAGATTACTGGTAGGTTAATCCAAAAGGTTCTTGTATGTAAAACATATATGCGTGATTTCAGTGATTTGGGGCCCTCCCTCGGTCGCTCCGGACCCAAGGGACCTCGTGCCTGAAATAGGGCCTCACACAACACCCTTTAAACCACACACTGCTATATATGCCTCTTCTCTCATTTAATCAGTCTCCACACAGCCGCTTCTAATGTGGCCTATATGTTAAACACGACCCTATACCTGAGAGAATAACTGACACGACGGCTGTGTCTCAAATACTAGGCAGCTGCCTACACAGACAGCGTGTACGGTGATCATCTGATACTTCAATTTATTTCGAAAGGCACATGTACCCCCCAAAATGCGCAGCAAATTAGATTATAACAGGCAAAACTGCCTCACACGACTATCGACATAAGTCTAGGCGCTGATTATGATGCCTAGATAGGCAGCTCGCTAGGATTTGACACACAGCCTAAATATGACTATATATAGATGAAATCAGGATGAACAATGAAAAAGGGACAGATTAACAACATTCATGAATAATAGCGTTTTAATATCGCAGATTGTCTCTTATTTATTTTATAATAAATAACGTTAAATAACATTTGATTTAAATGAGTCACCCAGCTGCATAAACAATTTTAATTAGCTGTGGTATGACCAAATACAAAAATATACTTTTTTTTTTACCGTGTTTTTCCGACGACATCGCGTTTATTTATCCGTTTCGATGATGTTCAGTTTGTCCCTCCAGTAATAATAAAACCCCAAATCCAACCAGTGCGTCTGGTTTTGTGTCAGATCACAACAGACGATGCTGATGGTTTCTTTAGGCTAATTATAACGCATTTTCCGATGGTAATCCTGATGTGTGCTGTGTAGAGCCTGTGTTATCTGGGTGTAAAAGCGACTGGATGTGTGTTGCTGCTTTTCTTTTCTTTATGTCCACGGTCACACTGCAACATCCAAAGCAGCAGCAGCAGAAACTAACGCATCCAGTTACACTGAATTAACCACAGCGTCTTAAAGAGACAGTAGATCCACACACTACTGCATCCTCGCCTCACATGTTGATATGATTCATTTAATAAGACTAAAACTAATAAAGTCTATTTACAAAAAGATATTAAGAGACGGAAATTTAACGCCACTACCATCGTTATTAATAAACTACGAAAACGTGTCATTAGCTTAAATAGACATTAAAATATTACAATCGCACACTGTTTTAAGAACATACCATATTTATTTATGATGGTTTTATTATATAATATCTGTAACATTAGTATTGGGTTGTATGCAGCTTTAGGCTTAAAAAAAAAAAAAAAAAAAAAAAAAATCTCATTTAAATATTTTTTATTTTCTGAAATTAGACCTGAACCAAAAACGGTTTTATTAATATGAAAATTTGGACTATATAAGATATGTATTTGTAAAATATTCATAACATGGCTCTATTATAAACTGTTTATTTATTGAAAGCAGAGTAATACTGAAGTTGATATAAAAGTATTGAGATACTGTGAAAACTAATCAAATATTCAGGACTGGGAAGACCAAATCTAAAACGTAAAGAATCATAAATTGAAAGACATATGATCATTCCCCGTGTATTAAAATTGTTTCATCCTAAATGATGTGGTTACAGTGGCTGATCTGAGGGCTAATTTATTATATCTTTGAATTTATGAACTATATTTAATGATAAAAAGTGGGTGCAGAGCAGTAATAGAGACAGCAAAAATGCAGTGCAACCAGAATATAAAAACAGCATTGTGCATGAAAAAAGTCAAATAAAAATAATAAAAATGAGAGAACAGCAATGATATCGACACAAACATAAAAGAAACACCACTGCAGTTCTCATTAACATGCTCACAATGCAAATTTCTAGACTTTTCTGACAATACGGATGAAACCAGTGTTCCACATACAGCTCATTTTATTTCTGTACAAGTAGTTACAGTTCATGGCTGATGTCAGTCTCCATTTCATATTGAGTTCACCTCTTTGGTCAGGTATGAGGGGTGAATTACTCCTTCACTCAATGTAAACATGCTCTCAGTAATTCAAGTACAGTTTCTCAGGTCCATATTCTGTACGCTCTATTTTGTATCCCAATCAACACGCAAACACACTCTGCCTCTCTCTCTCTCAGTGTGTGTAGAGCGAGGCGGTGAACACAATGTCTCTGCGTATGGCCAGTGAGGCTCTTTCCATCTTGCTGCCCAGGACGGAGTCACCCACAATGCGTGCAGCCTGTCTCACTTCCTTCAGGACCTCGTCCAGCCTCTGGATGCAGCGTACGATTGTCCCCTCCTGCACATCTGTCAGCTGGGCAATCTCAGCAAACGGCTACCAAACACAAAAACATCATTATGATAGATGGATGGATGCATGGAATTTCATAATTAGGTCTTTCTTAAAGGATAAATGTGTCTCTATGATAGTATTAAATAAAAACTATAATATCAAGTGAACTAAATGAGCAGCCACCGTGCTGACTGGATCATGTTTTTTAAGGTCAGTGCTCACCATGCCTCTTGCCCAGCAGTACACAACCTCAGTCAGGCCAAACTTGAACTGGGCCACAAAGTCTTCAGCAGTCTGAGGTATCCCACAATCCCTCTGCAGCTCACCAATACGCTGTGCCACGCTGAGCACTTGATTGATGCCCTACAAAAGCAAGAGAATTGAAAAATTATTTAGAATTGTTTAATACACACAAACACACACACACACGTTTGTTTTAGTGAAAAGTGGGGACATCCCATAGGTGTAATGGTTTTTATACTGTGGAAACTGTATATTCTATTGCCCTACACCAACCCTACACCTAAACCTAACCCTCACAGGAAACTTTGTGCATTTTTACTTTCTCAAAAAAAAACTAATTCTGTATGATTTATAAGCGTTTTGAAAAATGGGGACATGGGTGATGTCCTCATAAGTCACCCTCTCCTTGTAATACCTGTGTCATACCCATGTCATTATACAAAGTTGTGTCCTGATATGTCACAAAAACATGCCCCCCCCCACACACACACACACAAATTACATACACACACACACACTTAGTAAATCTATAGAAACCGAGCATTTTCAAGTGGTCTCTTAAGTTTTTCCATAGCTGTTAATGCTTTGTAAAATATCTTAATTATTTACTCATCATTTAATATGTTATCCTCCATTACAGTTAGTATTATATGTGTCAAACACTGATTAATTCAATGAATTAAGTTGCATCTTGTGTTATTAACCAAACTAGATGGCCTAAACATCTAGATTTACATATCAATCATAGCAGGATCTCTCAGTCCAGCACTGCATCGGTTTCTCTTGTCCTGTGCTCCACTCTCGTCTCCATCTGCTGTCTAAGTGCTTACACAACCAGAGCAAGGCCAGCGAGGCAGTCAAACAGTCAGACTGCAGCTCCATTACCTGAACGCCCTCACCTCGCAGCGTCTGAACAGCAAGGGCTTTCTCACGGTCGCCTACGAGCCTCTGTGAACTCTATATGTGTGCTTCACAGTCTTGTGTCATGACTTATTCACGGTCCCTTTAAAGCAATTTCATGTTTCTGGGCCGTTCGACAACACACACCTACATGCTCGTGTGCGACTGCATCCTTCGCTAAAGGCATAAAGCTAAGCATCTCTTGGGTGTCGAGCTCAGAGAGCCGTGTAAATTCACATCTATCCATGACCATGATGACAAGAGTATCTGATGCTTTATATTCTAATGGCTATGGGCTCACACGAAATGCTTGATGGCCATAATGTATTAGCATGTGTAATCTCAGTTTTCAATCTCCGGCGGCTGTGAGAACATGTGGCGAGCTGTGCTTTACCTCCTGTAGCGTGCTGGTGATGTGCGGCTCTATCTGGGTGTTTTGTGTGAAGACGAGGCAGGACAGCAGGGCGGCGCTCTCCTCGGGGGCGAGAGGACTCAGTGTGTTCTCAAACAGGAGTTCGGTCAGGAGCAGCTCATGACTGCTGATCTGACACGCCACACGACCCTTCAGCTGAACCGCCCCAGTGCTGTCCACATACTGCAGCGCTTCCAGCACCTGTCAAAACAGCACTATACCGTCAGCTATGACTGTGGTTAAAACATCTGGGACAATAGCAAACATTTAATGGTGAAAAACAATTTAATGACTGATGCACAAAAACAATTAATAAAACAAACAATATCAGGTCTTCTTTTTCCATAATTAAAACCGTTGACATTTTCCTGTCTCATGTTTCAAAGGCATTACACTGTTATCTGTTTTTCTATTGTACATACAGTAATGATTTAACGGCAGATTTCACTTATAATTAAACTCCAAGGAACAGTTCACCCAAAAAATTTAAATGCGCTGAAAATGTACTCAACCAATGTAGATGAGTTTGTTTCTTCATTGGAACCGATTTGGAGAAATGTAGCATTACGTCACTTGTTCACTAATGGATGCTCTGCAGTGAATGGGTGCCGTCAGAATGAGAGTCCAGACAGCTGATAAAAACATCACAATAATCTACACCACTCCAGTCCATCAATTAATGATGTGTAAAGCTAGATGTGTGTGTTTGTAAGAAACAGATGCATCATGATGTTTTAACGGTCGCTTCTTGGCAAAATATGAGGCTATAATTTCTATAATAACGCCCATCAACTGTTGTGCTTTTTCATTGGATAGAAGATTTTATTTTAGCCGATTTTAAGTTAAAATGCTAGATTTATTTTCTTACAAATATGCATCTTTTCCCTTTACAACATGTTAATTGATGGACTGGAGTGGCGTGGGTTGCTGTGATGTTTTATCAGCTGTTTGGACTCTCATTCTGACGGCACCCATTCACTGCAGAGGATCCATCAATGAGCAAGTGACAACGCTACATTTCTCCAAATCTATCCCAATGACTGTGCATTAAAAAACATATTACTGTGCTACTGAAACATATCCATTGATAATGTGGACATGCAGCAGAATGAGTAGTAGATGGACTGACCTTGATTCTCTGATGGTACTCAGGAAGCAGTGTCAGTGACTGATCTGACACCAGGAACAGAAGCTTGTCGAGTTCTTCCTGTACACACATCCTCTCCTGCACACGTGCAAACTGAGCAAGATATTCACACAGAGAGAGAGAACATGAAAATGAGTTTATCACTCTACTCCATCAGCGCTCTGCAGAAGGTGAAGGCTGGAAGTGATTACTGAGAGCTAATGAGACACAGCCTTATTCCTCGCTGCCACTGTCACACTCAATAAATGAGAGTCTTCAGAGAGTTACTGTGCCAAATTACTAAATATAGATGAGAAAATACAGCCGAGGATACATTTAGATTAGAAATGATTATTTTCTTCTTTTGTCTGCACAGTGGATTTGGACATGACCTGAAACAGAAGGAAAAACACTACCAACCAAAGGTTTGGGGTCACTAAGATCTTTTGTTTTTGAAAGAAGTGTCTTACACTAGTTATATTGTGAAATATTATTGCAATTTAAAACAACTGTTTTTTTTATTTGACAGGGTTTCTGCAGGCTTTATGAAGACAGGTTTTTAGAACCAATTAAAAAACTTTTAAAAATACATTTTTATAGAACACAATTCATTGATGTGGTCTGTAAATGTAAATGTCTTGTATTAGCAATGCTTCAAAGTATAAAAATGCAACCACTTCCAACAGATCCAGAGAAAAACGTACATCAAAATATCAAAATACATTTACTTGAAAAGCAAAAAATACATAAAATAAGTCGTCTTGTTTAATGAGAAACTGATCAAAATGATTTGAGTTTGATGATTACAACAACAACAAATATCTTCCAAAATCTATTTAACTCAAAAGGAAATCATGTTCAAAGCATCTTCTTTTTTTTAATGTTATATATATTTTTTGATTTATTTATTTATTTTTGATTAACAGAATTTTCAAACGAGCAGCATTTATCTGAAATATAAATCTTTTGCAACGTCACTTTTTATCCATAAAAAAAAATAAAAAAAATCTCACTGACCCCAAATGTTTGAGGTGTAATGCATGAATGTGCCACATGAGAATGAGAGGCAGACCTGTTCAGTGAAGGTGGGCGAGTGGATGCAGTGGAAGTCTTTCAGACAGTCCTGTAACACTCGGAGCCTCATCACTCCCTCCACCACATCCACACCCTTCAGGTGCAGGTCATTCACAGGGTCAAGGGTCGTAATGCCGTTTGGATTGGCCTCAGCCAATCGCAGGAGCTCCTGAGTTGCTGTAGAAATAGCCTGACCCGGTGGATCCAGTCTAGAAAGGGAAGTTTAACTATTATCAGTACCACAATTCAGCAAATGCAAAACAATGGAGATGAATACATACAGCACGTACAGACCTGAAGCGTGGCTGCTGTCTCTTATTGTAGTTATCGATGATTCTCTCTGGGATGACCTTGAGGGTTTTGGTTGTGATGGCAGAGATGTCCTGCAGCTTCAGTTTCTGCACCGTGTGACTGCAGGGTCCTACACACACAGCCACACTGTAAATCACACTTTAACAACAAGAGAAGCTGTAGAAGTAGGTGAGACGTTCGTGATGTGAATTAATGTGTGGGCAGGTAAGATTCGGGGGTGGATGTGATGCTGTGTGTGTGTGTTTGCTCACCCTCTGGAATAAACAGTGAGGAGCTGTAGATGGGATGGAAGGCTTTATTAGACTGATCATCACCCGCTGCCTCCTCATTACCCTTCTCACAGATCATGAGAGCGGTGAACATGCGATTGACTGCATCGTTGGACACCTGATGGGAAAGAGAGAGAGGAAAACTAATACGGGAGAGTGAGGTAATATGTGCAACTTTCTACTTTAGTTGTCCTCAAAAGTTTGGGGTCATTTTTAAAGAAATAAAACACATTAAATTGAACAAAAGGAACAGTGCAGAGAGTTTCGGAATATTTATATTTCAAATAAATGATGTTCTTTGAATTGTATATTTATCCTTTAAAAAAGCATCATGGTTTCCACAAAAATATGAAGCAGCACTACTTTTTTCAACATTGATAATAATCAGAAATGTTTAATAAGCAGCAAATCATCATATTAGAAGGATTTCTAAAGGATCATGTGACACTGAAGACTGGAGCAATGATGCTGAAAATACAGCTTTGCATGATGGGAATAAATTCCATTTTAAAATATATTAAAACAGAAATAAGCTCTTAAGTTGTTACGATATTTCACAATAGTAGTTTTTAATCATATATATTAGTAATGCAGCCTTGTTGAACATAAAATACTTCCTACAAAAACCTTAGTGAAAAAAATATATATAATACTCAGGTCATCTGCTATACACACAAAAAAAAGCATCCTTGATATACGGCCATAAAAAATAGAAATATGAGTTTAAATAAAACAAACTATCCGGCTAACTGTGTGACAAACCATTAAGGAATAGCAAAATAACATGCATTCTAATACAACTATAAACACAAATAAGTAAAGCAACTAATTCACATTTCAAAAGTATGAATAATATTGTAATAGCATCTGCAAAAGTAATAATAACAGTCCCCCAACTGAAGATGTGTTGATTACGGAGTCTGTTACACACCTGTAGAATGACTCCCAGTGCGTTGTGATGCTGGCTGTTGTTCACCATCACCACCCTCCCCACAGACAGAGCTTTGAGTCCATTCACTGACTCCAGCACAGCTCGCTGAGACACACACACACACACACACACACACACACACACACACAGGGACAGCAGTATTACTAAATAATAATATACTTAAATAATTAAATATATATATATTATATATATATATATATATATATATGGAATATTTAAACTATCTAAATGTAATCATAATGAATAATGTTTTATTTAATTTAATGTTTATTTAATTGAAAATAAATTGTCCTTTTTGCTTTTATTTCACCTGATATGATAACAACACAAATTTGTAAATATTTTAACAATTTAAATCATATCAGTGTTATTTTAGCATCATTTCACTGAAATACTTGAATATTTTTGAATAACATGTTTAATTAGTTTTTATTTTAAATTATATTTGCATACTTTCTATATTCCATTTTTTTTTCTATTGGTTTTAGTGAATTTTTAAGATATCTTTGTAGCTGTTTGTTAGTTTTATTTCAGATTGAGTTATTTTGGTACATCAAATTAAACAAAATGAAAATAGAAATGTTTTCATACGTTTTTTTTTTTACCGTACAAATGTATTTTATTTCAGTTAATGTAAAAAAAAAAAAAAGTTATTTTTTTTATGGTCTTAGTTTTATATCAAGATCTTTCTTTTTGTATTATTCAATTAATTCAGTTCTGTCTTTTAATCTAAAATTAAATTAGCTGGTTTATAAGTGAATATAACTGCTCAAATGCTGGGAATCAAGTGTACAACTCTGTGATAGTGCTCACTGTGATCATATCAATGTGTGTGTGTGGTTACACTTTATTTCAAGGTGTCATTGTTACAGACAGTAATCACATATTTAAGTACTGAGTTATATGTATTAACTACATGTACTATATGGTAAGTCTTAGGATAACTTGCATGTAATTATGCATAATTCATTGTTATTACATTGGTAAGTACATGTAACATATGTAACGAGGACACTTTTAAAATAAAGTGTAAACGTGTGTGTGTGTGTGTGTGTGTGCACCTGCAGGGTCTCTGTGGTGATGCGCAGCTCTGTGATGGTGTGGTAATATGACAGTATATCAGATAACTGCCCCTCCGTGTCCAGCGGAGGGAGAGAGGACAGTGTGTTTCTCAGTTCACTTATTCTCTTCTCGTGAGCCTGAGCAACACAAAGACAGAAATGACTTGGCCAACCGAAAAGGGTTTCATAACATTTCATCACATATTTCAGATTTCCGCCTATAAGACTGAATTACAGAGGCAGTTACTGGGGCATGCAAACCCCACAGACACTTCGCCGTCATGCAGGGACTGCTGGGAAATGAGGCTGTTTACCTGCGTGTCCCTGTGGTTCTCCGAGAAGCTCCTCTTCATCATGTCGGTGACCCTCAGGGCCTCCACACGCAGCAGATTGAGGATCATGGTGTAGGTCAGTCTGAACTGAGACTGCAGCACAGTCGGCTTCCCCTGACACAGAGAAAAACACCACACACCATCTCAGAGTTTAAACTACAGTAGTATGGCTTTAAAACATGATAATCAAAACCAATCACATGGTTTTTTGCAGCAGCGTATCTGAGGTACAAGCTGTAAAGGCACAGCCCTATTCTGGAAAAGGGGGCGGGGAGCAGCCGCTCATTTGCATTTAAAGACACATGCACAAAAACAGCATGCTTCTGCTTCCATTAAAACAGGCATTTTCAAAATGATATAATACATTATCAGTGGGGTATTTTGAACTGGAACTTCATAGACACATTCTGGGCACACCTGAGACTTATATTTCATCTTGTAAATAGGGATATGATAGGTCTCCTGTAGATCACACATCATCGATACATTGATTGCTAATATTTAAACTAAGGCTATGGCGAACAAACAATAACAAATTGGCTTCAAACCATGAACATAATAGCATGAGGACACAACGTAACGATGTGTGCATCATGATGCTCTTTGTGCTCATCCAGGGTAAATAAACATCAGCTAACTGAAATAAGTACTAACATTTAAAAAAATAATATGTAGAAATATTTGATAACACTTCACATAATGCTTAACAAAGTTAAATGCATCATAAAAGTATTCATAGTGTATGTTGCAATGCATTATATCTTTCCATAAATAACTGCAAACAAAATTAAAACATTATAATTTTTGGAGATTTGTCTGATGTGTTTTAATGCGTTATACTTTCTAAAGTTTTCAAACAATGAATAGATGAGTATTATAATATAATATGACTGTGGTTACAATCATTCACTGCATTGTACGGTGTATTACAAGGCATAATTAATGCATTAAACTACTTTCATAATGCATTATATATAAAGGCTTTAAGTAAGGTGTTGATGTATATGTTTCTGGGTTTGAGTCATCCTGAGGAGAATGTCTGCACCCTGAGAGAGATGTAGGTGTTAAACACACTGACCAGCATCATGGCGTGGAGGTCGCCCATTTCATGAACTCCAGCCTTACAGAGGATGATAACGGTCCCTGTAGCATCCAAACCTCTTCTGCCAGCACGGCCCGCCATCTGGATGTACTCACCTACACACACACACACACACGCACACACAAACACACAGACACAGACACACACACACACACACACACACACACAGTTTTACATATATTAAACAACAACGCTGAGCCTTCTTTTTTACCATTTGAGGCCATTAAGATTTTTTTGACATTGTGACACTATTTTCTAGATAATTATTCAGGGGAAAATATCTGTGAATTTTATTTGAGATTAAAATTTAGTACAACGAATATTACCATGATAGTACCATTTAAAACAAGTTTCAAATCAGTTCGATTTAACTAAATGAAAAGTGCCAGTAAATACATTTATGATGTTTAAAAGTTTTTCTGTTTCAAATAAATGCTGTTATTTTTCAACAGTTTGAACAAACATATTACTGTTTTTAACATTGAGAACAATAAGAAAAGTTTCTTGAGAAAGTAAAAATTAAAAATTACATTTTAAAATACATTCAAATATTCAAACAGTGTTCTTACTGTATCTTTGATCAAAATTTAAAAGATTAAGAAATGCTAATTTTTTGAATGGCAGTATATACTTAGAATTACCTTTCACAGTTAATATATCTTTTTGTTTTTATTACAGTATTATTTTTTTTACATTACAGTAGATTACTGAGAGTTTAATTGTCATAAAAATCACTTCCTAACAATGTCCTATAAATGGGTGTCTTTTTTTTTTTTCACCGAAGTAAAATTTTCATTTCAGTAAAATGCATAATTGTCTCAAAAATTAAAAATAATAATTTATCACTTTTCTTTATTTTAATGGTGGGGGTGAAACGTGACCCAGACATGCTTTTGATATGTATCGTGCACATTTCCCCAAATGTTTTATGAATATCTATTTTTGCAACATGCAAAATGCTTTCAACACAATGGCTAAAACAGGGTCTTCTTCACTCAGACGTGTGCTGCATTTATAAAAGCAGCCAGCTATACTCTCTCCCTCTTTCCTTCTCCATACACACTATTATAAACAGAAAAACAGACCGAAGCAAACTCAAGCATCTCTCTCTCACACACATCAAAAGCGGTCACATGTGCACAAACATCTGTATCACTCCAGCATAATTCATCTGCTCATTCATTAGAGACGGCTAAAGCATCATCAGCAGCATCTGTCTGCCTGTAGCGCCTCCGCCAACAAGTATCTGACAACTTCTTATAATGTCTACTGTTATGATAATACATTACAAATCAATTATCATTTCAAATGAGGAAACCTGCAACAGGTGTGCTCAAGACACGTAAGGCAGGAAATGTTTGGACAAAACAGGCATTTTGTTGTTTGAAATGTAAGACCGCAGAGGAGCTGTGTCTTTACCGGGCAGCAGGTTTCTGAAACCAGTGCCGTCGTGTTTGCGGATGCTGTCGAACACGACGGTTCTGGCTGGCATGTTCACACCCATGGCAAACGTCTCTGTAGCAAACAGCACCTGGAAGAGAGAAAGATCAACTTTGTTTTATTTTTGTCTTCAAATATAGCTTTAAATAAAGCTTTTCTCTTTTCATAAATATAGCTTGTACAAAACGTCTGTAAAACAAACCTTTACTAAACCTCTGGAGAAGAGCATCTCAATAATCTCCTTCAGGATCGGCAGGATGCCGCTGTGGTGAACACCAATCCCTCTCTTCAGCAAATCACGCATCGATAGGATCTGTGGGGACAAAACAACGCTGATAAACACCATAACTCTAGGGTGAACATTGACCAGGCTGATTAATCAACAAATATACTGCAATTTTGAACCTAATGCAAACCAATCTGTTTTCAAATTCATTACATATTTTGTAAAAGGATAATGCATATCTTTGATTTTCAAATATGTTTAAATATGTTTATATATATATATATATTTAAAAAATTCAAACCGAAACCAGCTTTCTTATTTCACAATATTACAGATTTAACTGTATTTTTGGTCATATGGTCACAGCCTTAGTGAGTATCTTTACTTTACTTAATTTTACTTAAAGCCGTTAGGTATAATGCATTATAAAGGTATTTATAATGTACTCTGCAATGCATTATATCTTTTCGTAAGCAATTGTTACCAAAGTTTAAATGGATTATAATATTTGCAAATTCACTGTTGTATCTGATATTGGTTGTTTTCATGTGTTTTTACGCAAAGATGTAACAATGAATAGATAAGTGCTATAATATATAATAAGATGCATTACAAGGCACAATTAATGCATTAAACACTTTTATAACCCATTACATATAAAGGCTTTAAGTGTTAAGTCTTCGAATTAAATAATGCATTTTCTTTTACTGCATTACAGTAGTAAATAATTCTTTTTTTTTAACCGTCATGAGAAAACATTATTTATTATTATAATGCAAAAATGCATGATTTAATTTTGAAAGACAACTCGAAGTATACACTTCTATTTAGTACACACTAAATAATTTAGGACAGTTCAACAGAGCAAAACATCTTAAGGTCCTAAAAACAGTCTTCAAGTTAAAAAAATAAAATAAAATAGATTAAAATAGATTAATTAATAAATTAATTAAATATAAATATATATATATATATATATATATATATATATATATATATATATATATATATATATATATATATATATATATAGTGTTAATTTAATTTCAGCATTTCTGTTTGTTATCATTAAACTGAGTTAGCAATCTGTAATTTTGTATGATGTATAATTTATCAGCATTATATTGGATACAAGTCACCTTGTTTTCCAGATATCAGAATCAGCCAATGAAACCCCAGATGTCCTGTACCTGCGGTAGCTGCCGGTCGCCTCCTCTCAGCCTGGTCAGGCTCTTCTGCAGGAAGGAGTGGATCTCGCTCTTCTCTATGGAGCTGGTGAGGTCCAGCGAGGTCAAAGAGCGGGCGTTTTCATCACAGCGTGTCCGAGAGAAGGTGAAGGCCACCACTGGAGTCTGCTGCCTCTGAGACAGATAGTTCAGCAGCGTCTGCCACACGGCTCGGTCCTGGTGGATGAAGAAACACCGTGGTAAAAACACTGTAGTTGTTAGAAACAAAGACCTGTTTAAAAGGAAACGATGAGAGGTTCAGACACTGACCTGACTGGCTGTTGTGTTGTGCTGCGATACGTTCTTTGTGCCGAAAGACTGTGCGTGTTTACTAGTGCGTTCCTTCTTGGCGTCCACTGCGGCATAGTAGCTGAAAAACAAAACGTCGTTTCAATTTGAAAGCACTTTTCTATAAGCTTTGTAAAACTTCTTCTGAAGTCCACTTACAATGTAAGTCAAAATATATTAATCAATTAATCTTTTTTGTGTGTATATGTAATTTTATACACAATTTTCAACCCTTAAATATTAATGTTGTCAAACAATTAATTGCATCCAAATTAAAAGTTTTTGATTAAATTATATTTATGTGTACTGTGTATATTTATTATGGATATATCAATACACACACAAACAGTATATATTTTGAAAATATTTACACGTTTATATATTCATAATATTGTTATATTTTATATTATATATATATAAATATATTTAATATATAAACATAAGATTTTATTTTAAAATATATACATGCATGTATATTTGCATTTGCATTAGCATATTTGTATTTATATATGCATAATAGATATACACAGTATACACACACATATTATGTAAACAAAAACTTTTATTTTGGATGCAATTAAATGCGATTAATCATTTTGACAGCACTAATAAATACATTTGAGTTGAAATGTTACCTTTACATTGCATTCACAATATACTATTAATTGATTTATTATTATTAATCCGCATTCCAAATGTATTTTCTCTATTTTACATTTTCTTTCATTTATTATTTCAAATAAATGGCGTTACATTGAGCATTCTATTTTTTAAAGAATTCTAAAAAAAAAACGATCAAACAAAAACATAGCAGATTCCCAAAAATATGAAACAGCACAACTGTTTTGAACATTGATAATAATCAGAAATGTTCTTGAGCAGAAAATCAGCATATCAGAATGATTTCTGAAGGCTGGAGTAATGATGCACAGGAATGATTAATTTTTTTAAACATATTATTTTAGAAAACACTTTTTTAAATTGTAATGATATTTCACAATATCAGATTTTGATTCTATTCTGGATCAAATAAATGCATCCTTGTTGAGCACAGCTATTTAAAAATTATTTGAAAAAGTTGAAGTACACTGACCTCTAAACATCTTGAATAAATCTGAAATGCATTCTTGCTTAAAAAACAAACAAACAAACAAAAAACAGCAACTATCTGACTTAACGTACCCTTTAGTGAGGAAGTGTCCAGTGGAGTCCAGCAAAAGGAAGAGCTCTTTCTGAGTCTTGGTGCTGTTGCCGGTATACAGATAGTGCTCGAGAGGAACAGGCCTCTTAACGGTGCTGATCACATAGATGGGCCGCTTCTTGATACGCCTGAGCACAGAGAAAGCACAGTAAAACCCTATGAGCCACACAATCTACAAAGAGCAGGATCAAATCCAGTTTCATGGCTTTGATGATACACACACACCCGATCCATTCACTGAACTCCACTGCGTTTGGCACCGTGGCGCTCAGCAGGATGATGCTAACATGCTCCGGCAACATGATGAGCACTTCCTCCCACACCACTCCCCTCTGACAAACAACAACATCACATCAGATCTGAATGCAGCAGAGAGAAAGCCTTGCATTTTTGAACTCAAATCATCACCTCTGCGTCATTGATGTAGTGAACCTCGTCAAAAATGACCCATTCCAGATCTCGAATGACCTCGGAGCCGTTATAGAGCATGGATCTGTTAGGAGGAAGACATGCTTAATAACAAAGACCGTGGAAAAAAAGATGGATTGTGAGTAACTGACACAAAGGCCTGCTGCTGTTGGATAGTCACCTCAAGATCTCCGTGGTCATGATGAGACACGAGGATTCAGGGCTCAGCTGGACATCTCCAGTCAAAAGTCCCACATCACCGAACGTGGTCTTGAAGTCTCTGAACTTCTGATTGGACAAGGCCTTGATGGGGGATGTGTAAATGGTCCTGTCAGGAGTTGACTTAGTTAGCACATTTCACATACAATGGGAACTCAAAGTGCTTTCCATTTAGGCTTTTAACACAGTTTAAAAAAGATCACTACCATTGCAATTACATTTTTATAAATACGTAATATTATTATTTTTTTAAGCAGTGAACATGCATTTTATTTTAAGTGCCAATAAAGCACTGCTATTTTTGTACCAGTGATAATCTATCATATATATATATATATATATATATGTAATTTTTTTTTTTTTTTTTTACTTTTCACTTTAATTTGAATGAAAGTTTACGGAATTTAGCAGTTTTTTTATTTAGAAATGTTTTATTTAGTTTTTATTTATTTGTATTGTTTTAGTTTATTTAGTAATTTTAATACTTCAAATTAAACCAAAGTTAAACTATAGAAATATTGGTCTTGGTAACTAGCTTAAATAAAATAAGTAAAAAATAAATAATTTTTACATTTAGCTTTATTTTGGTGAATTATTTTTTTATGGTTTTAGTATTATTTTACAAACCTGCAGTAAAGACATGTATAACCTTACAAAATATTTCTATTTTAAATAAATGTTGTTCTTTTGAACTTTCTGTTTCATCAAAGACAAAAACATGTTTACAGTATATTAAGCAGCACAATTTCATCACTGATAATAATAATAATAGTTTCCTGAGCATCAAATCATCAAATTAGAATGATTTCTGAGGGATCACGTCACACTGGAGTTCTGTTGCTGAACATTCAGCTTTCATCAAAGGAAAAAATAAATATTTTAACATGTGGTAAAATAGAAATGAGCTCTTTTTAATTGGAATAATATTTCACAATTTTAATCAAAGTAATGCTGTTTTGGTGAACATAAGAGACCAGTAAGATCCCAGTCTTTTGAACGGTAGTGTAATTAAAATAAAATAAAATAACTGACATGATTGAGTCAGTTGACTCTGGGTCTCTCATACACACCTGGTCATGTGTTTCTGGGAAAGTGCAATGGCGTATTCAGCCACCACGGTCTTGCCGGCTGATGTGTGAGCCGCAACAAAGACAGAGTCATGAGCTTCGAGCCGGAGAATAGCCTGCTTCTGAAACACATCCAGCTCGAAGGGATACTGCGGGAACAGAGAGAGAAAAAAAAACAATCCAAAAACTCACAAAACCCACAGCTTTGAAACTGCAAGACGATGAACATACAATGAGATCTGACCTTGAAGGCTGGATCAGGGATTCGCTTGTAGAAGTCGTCACAGGGTGAGCTGATGTCCACAGGAACGGCCCATTTTCTATCGTCTCCCTTGTCTTCTTGCTGCACTTTCTTCTTTTGCTCACTCAGACGCACTGTGGTCGCTGAAGGCTGAGAGTCGGCTGAATCCTGATGAGTGCATGTGGTTATGAAGAACATGTGTTGGGTAAATAAACCAATGAGAATTTTTTTCTACAAGTTCTACACACTTTAATTCCCAGATCCTCTAGGCTGTTAGTCCTGGGCAGTTTAACGGTCTCCTCTTTTTGGGAGACTCCCTCTTTCTCCTCTGGCAGGGCGTCGATGACATCATCAAAGGTCGACAGGAGGGACAGCAGGTTGACCTCAGTCTTCGTGCTTTTGGCGTCTAAAGGCATTAAAGAGATAAACGATAATCCTGTCATCATTTACTCATCCTTATTTCGCTCCAGACTTAGAAAGTCAATGCAAGTCAATTGTAACCAACATTCTTTCAAATATCTGTACATGCAGAGAGCAATGACGAAACCCGACCTTTGTCACTGAAGTCCACACCAGCCTTCAGCCCAGGAGGAACCGTCAACAAATCTAAGGCAAGAAATAACTGTCATGGTTTCTTTTTCTCTCTCTCACACACACACTCACAGAATTAAACACACCACCAACCTTTCTCAAAGTCAATGTCTTCTTCCAGCTCGGACTTCTTCTTGATCTGTTCCAGCGTCAGTTCTTCCATTCCAGCTGTAGGAGGACAGCAGAGTGAAAAACTGGACCATTTTGAAGCAGTTATGAGAGCTGTATCTAAATACTGAACCTGGCAGGAATGGGTAGTTTGTGTTGCTCCCTCTCAGGCTCTCTGACGGGGGTCCAGGCGGTCTTTGCAATGAGAGAGAATTTTTGGCAGACAATGCTGTGTCTTCTAATAACACCTGACATAAGAAAAAACAATGTTATATTCGTTATAAAAATGTAATTTTATATATATATATATATATATATATATATATATATATATATATATATATATATATATATATATATATATATATTAAAAAAAAACATTCACTGTGAATTCCTTGTCCTCATTAAAAAAAAATAATTATTATAATTTTATTTTACAGATGAAGAGCATATTTTAGGCTACAGCTATTAGCAGCAACTCAACCAGAAATCAATATATTGTGTTTATTAATGTTTTAAATTAGCTTTTATTTTCAGTCTTCATTTAAATTTTACTTTAGGTTTTTGCAGTTTGTTTGTATTTAAATATTTATATTCAATTTATATTTGTGTCAGTAATTATTTGTAATATTTTAACTATTTCAACTACCTATACCTATACATATATATATATATATATATATATATATATATATATATATATATATATATATATATATATATATATATATATATATATATATAGGTAGTTGAAATAGTAGTACCGGTATATATATATACACATTGCCAAGGCAACTTTTTAAAGTTTTGATATTTTATATTAAATTTATTATTTATATATATATATATATATTTTTTTTCATTTTTGATTAACAATTTCAAGTTTTGGGTAGCAATAACAAAACTGAATCTATCTTTAAAGACTAAAATGGAATGAGAAAACAAACTTCAAGATGGACAAAGGTAAATGTGCTCCAGTGTAACCTCAGTGAAATCCAGCAGCATGCCGGTGGTGGGATCTCTGACCACAGACAGACCCGAGTGCAGAGGAGACAGTGAGCAGTGCAGGAGAGAGTCCACCTCGCGCCCTCGCGTGCTTATCCTAAAGGACACATTTGTAATTGACAAAACTGAGTAAAGATATGATATATATATATATATATATATATATATATATATATTGCAAAGACAAGCACTATGTTCTGCAGGTGTCTCATGTCATACTTAAGGAACTTATGGAAGGCATCATCTACATCGTGTACAGGGAGCCACGCAGGGTCTCGGAGGAAACGCTTCTCTACCTCTGTTTTCAGATCCAGGCACGTAGGAGGGAGCCCATGGGGAAGCTGAAAAAGAGAACAATTCCCCAATGTAAAACAGAATATAAACGCAAAGTTTGCATACAGAAATGAATAGCATTATTATTTTAGCACTGTTAAAGGACTAACTGTGCTGTGTGGAGGCAGGGGCCTGTTTTTGGGCAGTGGGTGTGTGATGAGCTCAAATCTCCCCGAGCAGCCCATCTCCAGCAGAGACAGGGGCAGATCATCAGGACCCACCGGGGGCAAGACTACACACAACAAAACAACAGTTTAGCAGGACTACAGGCAAATACAATGACT
Organism: Carassius gibelio; assembly: GCF_023724105.1. Lineage (NCBI taxonomy): Eukaryota > Metazoa > Chordata > Actinopteri > Cypriniformes > Cyprinidae > Carassius > Carassius gibelio. The sequence continues at coordinate 15,266,944 of NC_068414.1, forward strand.
AAAATACTCCGAAAACCTACGGATTTATCACTGTCAGATGGAGTTTGGCAATGCAGTTGGCTGCTGAGCTGGCTGTCATATGAGCGAATTATAACAGAAAATCACTAAATCCTAAACTGGCTGCTAATCGTGTTAAGACACCACACCAGGTACACACCCAGAATTACAAATCCCCCCCCAAAAATAAACTACTATTGTATTTTTCATACCTATTTTGTCCATTTCACTCTGCAGTTCTTCAGTGTCAATAAAAAGTTACAGTCTTGCAGGAAGCTGCGCAAAACTAAAGGGACGGAAGTTTTTTATTATTTTTATTTTTATTTAATTTTTTTCCTTTACATCATGATGTTATATGTGTGGGTTCTAAAATAAATTTACGTTTTTAATATAATTTAAGAAATTATAATATATACATAAAAAAATAATAATTAAGGACAAACTATTTTGTTTGCGCTGGATCGCGGATGAACACATTACGTCATAATTGTGCGCCGAGTGAGGAATTACTCCTGCAGCTTATTCTCATTTTCTGAATTTAAGGTAATTTAATACAAAGCCCTGTCTTTTATGCATTTTACAAAAAAAATGTAAAAAGAAAAATTTACGTTGTTTAAATCCACATGTAACGGAAACGTTGATAGCATGTTAATACGGCGATGCATTGATTGGTAAAGATGTAACGTTAGGGCATCTGCTCAAACATTGCTGTTGTTGTTTTTTCTCCTTGAGATCCACGAAAATGGCAATATTTCCCAGCTCACTGACAGAAGAGGAGGAAGCACTGCAGAAGAAATATGCTAAGCTAAAGAAAAAGGTGAAAACTATAGTCATGATTCTCATTATGTTTTTAAGGCTACATTTTGCAACCGATAAAAGCACTATCGTAAAATAATAATATTTAAAAAGGTAAAGTCTTATTTACATTTAGAAATACATTTGAATGATTTATACAATACAGATAATAATAATAAACAGGAAAATAACATTGTCTTAATGTTCCAAAAATGCATCAATTATGAAACCGTAAAGCAGCTCATTCAGCTAAAGTCAGTTTAACTGTATTTAAGCCCCAGCTAACAAAGGTGAAAAAGAAGCATATATGTAATAAATAAACAATCCTTTTGACATGTAGTGTTGTCTACGTTATGTCTTGTAGAAAAAGGCCCTAATGGCTCTGAAGAAACAGAGCTCCACCAGTCAGACGAGTCAGGCAGCACTGAAGCGCAGTAAGTCCATTTATAGTTTATAAACTCTCCTGAAACACATGTGCATTAAATCTGTGATCTAGGAATGATCTTTCTGAGTGTCTCTGTTAAGCTCTGTCAGATCAGCCGGTGGTGGACACAGCGACCGCAACGGAGCAGGCCAAAATGCTGATCAAGTCCGGAGCGATCAGCGCCATCAAATCAGAGAACAAGAACTCCGGCTTCAAGCGCTCCAGAACACTTGAGGGTAAACTGAAAGTAAGAGATGTTTTCACCTCATTAATGGCAATGATCCGTTTGTTATTCATACAAAACCCTAATTATGGATTTTCTTTGTATCTCAGGATCCTGAGAAAGGTTCTGCCCCAGCATTCCTGCCGTTTCAAAGGAGCGTCTCTGCAGATGAGGAGCCTTCTGATGTAATGCTGTTTTCTGCTGTAGAAATGATCCACTCGAGGCTGCATTTATTTAATTCGAAAAAACAACAAAACAGTAATATTCTGGAATATTACTAGGATTAAAATAACTGCTTTCTTTTTGAAAATATTAAAAAATAGTGTATTCCTGTGATGCAATGCTGGATTTTCAGCATCATTACTTTTAAACTTCAGTGTCACATGATCCTTCAGAGATCACAATAACACATTTTTCTACTTTAATTTGCAGTCTTTAAAAACATAAAAAATAATACAAAAATAGGTCTGTTAAGTATATTAAATATAACACCATGTTGTTTCTTCTTGCTGTAGTCTGCTAAACGAGCCCACAGGAAATCATTGTATGAAAGGTGAGACTGTTGGAATCAGTGTAAAAAAATAATAATAATCATACACAGAAACAGCATTGCAGTCAAATTTAAAGCAGTTTTCTTTTTCTTGTAGTTTTGTTCCTGGAGATCGATCTCGTGATGATGAGGGAGGAATGACGAGTCGAGATCCTGAGCGCGACCGGGAAAGAGAGGTGGACTGGGAGAGAGATCGAGAAAGAGACAGAGAACGGGACAGAGACAGAGACAGGGACAGAGAGAGGGAGCGTGAAAAAGGCAGGGAAAAAGAACGGGACCGTGAACATGAACGGGACAGGAGCCGGGATAGAGAAAGGGACAGAGAACGAGAGCGAGACAGAGAGCGAGACGGACCCTACAGACGTAAGGGAATCTGTGCAGAAATAAATCACTTCCTCTGTTCAGTGTTCATATTGTGTCACTGCAGTGTTTGTAAGGAACTGAGAATATTTCATGCATCTGTCTTTTCTAATAGTTGCTGAACGTCTAATCGTCTCTAATGTTGTGCAGGGTCAGACTCGTATCCAGAGCGCAGAGGTGTGCGCAAAGGAAACACTGTGTATGTATACGGCACGGGTTTAGTGGAAGACAGCTTGCGCTCGGCCTTTGCACTGCATGGAAACATCATCGACCTCTCGATGGACTCGCCACGCAAGTAAGATTGCTTTCTGATTCTTACGGGAATTTGAAAAGGATTTGTGCTCAAGAAACTTTTCTCATTATTATCCATGTTGGAAACAGTTGTGCTGCTTCATATTTTTGTGAAAACTGTAATATAGGTCTTTTGTAACATTGTAAATGTCCTTACAGTCACTTCTGACCAAGTATATATACAGTTTCCTTCTTTTGAACTGAGAAATGTCTGAGAAAACACAATATATTGAACCCATTTGCCCTCTGTTTCTTGCTAGTTGTGCCTTTGTCACCTTTGAGAAGATTGAATCAGCAGACCAGGCTGTGGCAGAGGTCAGTAGTCCATTTAAGAAGCAACTTTCCACACTTTAGTATTGTCATATTTTATACTTCCTCTGTGCACCATTAAAGAATACCACATATAAATGACCTCAGTTCACATGAAATAATAAAATTTGCATGTATATATATCTATAGATAGTTGGCTGTCTATATAAAATCATAAGTGATGACCAAGTACCAGTCGTGATCCATAATAGTTTTAGTAATCCATACTTGATTCTGTATTTGGCAGCAGAATAATTTGTATATCCAAACTGCATCCTTGCACAATATTAAGGATTTATGCTAAAAATTTGAATAAAGTCAAACTTGAACATTTTTCATTTGCAAAGTGCATCTAATGTTATTTAAGAATTATTTAGATACCTATATATATATATATATATATATATATATATATATATACACACATTTTAGTGCCTTTGTCATTTTAAATACCTTTATAATATAAGTTTAGTTTTAATATTTTATTTCCGTTATAGCAGTTTTAGTACTTTAGCTTGCACTTATTTCAGTTTAAGTTTTATTTGGTATTATTTCAGGTACCAAAAACTATTCTAGACGGCTTTGGTACACTAAAAGCCAAGCACACAAGTGATCATAGACCCACTGACTACTTTTATGGACAGTCATGAGAGCTCTAGTGGTCCTGTGTAATGGGCTCATGGCTCTGACATCAATACGCTGTTGATTTCTGACGTTTTGCAGCTTTGCATCCATAAATAGTCTGTTGTGGTCTGTAGAGTTTCTGTACTGTGTATATTCAAGCTCGTCTGCATTGCATGTTAACACTCCAGCATTACACATGCTCAAGAAAAATCAGTTTTCTGTGATAGGACCCTGTCTTAATTTATTTACTGTAAGAGAACCCTGTTTTTAAACCGTTTCTGTCTCTCAGCTGAATGGCACTAACGTGGGTGATGTCAACATCAAAGTCAGCATTGCCAGGAAGCAGCCCATGCTTGATGCTGCCACGGGGAAATCTGTCTGGGCTTCTCTTGGTAAATAAAGACTTTTAAACAGTCAAGCAGGCTGAGTGTTGCACACTTGACTAACCCGTTTCTATTCCCGTCTTCTTTTCTTGTCCTTCACAGCTGTGCAGAACAGTGCCAAGGGCTCGTACAGAGACAAACGGAGCCAGGTCGTCTACACTGAAGATTTCTGAAAACAGTTATTTAGCATATGTTAAACTTGTGAAAAGGTCCGACATTAGATTTTGTCTACATACATGCAGACACTTTGTTTCCAAGTAAATCTGTTCTTTTCTATCTTTTAATTAGCAGCGTTTAATGCTCAGTGTTTCTGGACATTTAGCTCAGTCATGGATTATGTCATTGTGTTCAATAAATAATCAATAAACTTTTCCATCAGCATGCCTGTGTTGACTTTATAATATGAATATGAGCTAACTAAACATCTTCAGAGATGGACAGGCAGAAACTATAAGCCTGTTGAGTGTTTCCCTGCGACATCAAGTAAATCTGAGCTTTGTGTAGATGGGTTTGTGACTGAATAATAACTGATTTACTGCAGGCCTCTGCTGTGCGGAACAAGCTTTTCCCCCCAACAATTCACAACAACATTAGATGGTATTGATGAAATGAGCTCTAGTTAAAACCTCTTTTTGCCTAGAGGGAAACAGAAAACGGAGAACACAAATATAGAGGCATGCACTGTTATATAAACCATCTGCATACTAAAGAGTAACATCAGGCTTAATGGGATTTTCCTGTTATTTTTTCTCCCATGAGATATACAATTTTACTCATGAATATTGGGGAAAATATAAAAAAAAACGTGAGAAACTGCTGCACTCAATATTTCAGCATTAAGAAACAAATTACAAGAGCCAGTGGGTAAATGGGCATCATATATGGTTTAGGTGCATATGAATTAGTCTGACAAGTAATAATAGTGTAAAACACAACTAAATAGTGAGTTCAGGATGATGTAGGAGATTTTACTCTCTCCCAGTTGCTCATTCAAGTACATAAAAGCTGTGACCACAAATTGTGCAAAATAATAATTATATAAGTATACGATGACCTAATGAAAAAAAACAAATTTCATTATAACACCTACTTCACCTATTCAAATATAATTATACCCTAGCTCAGCACCACTCTCATTGTTTTGCTGCATCTCCATGTGGTTTGGGGGCATGGTCTTTCTGTGTTGCTCTATCAGGTGACGGCGCAGAGCAGACTTGTGAGTACGTACAGCTGGTGTGACACCAAGGAATGCATGGCTAAATCCTGTGTTGAGGAAAACGCTAATCCGCACTGCTCACACACCACTGGTCCAGCTACGCAGGACGTGGATCCCACCACTGCCACAGACTCGTCAGCAGCTCCATGTTCATTTGTATGTGTCCCGACTCCCATTCCCTGTTCCCCGCTGGAAGCTTCCACACCAAAGTGTGCAGGACCTCCATCAGAGCCAATCTCTTCTCCGTGTCCCTCTCCAGGCCTGTACTCAATGCTGACGGTACCGTCTGCGAGATGCTGATTGGACAGGTAATCAGCCCCAAAGTCTGCTCCAAAATTGCCCATTATCTCATCAGGGGTTGGGAACCGCCAAGCCTCCTGATAGTTACCCATGAGCTTGCGATCTTTGAAAGTGTAGCGCTTCCTGTGTTTGAAGCCTCTTCCTCTGCCTCCCCTTTGCTCTCCGTGCCGTCGTCTCCACATGCGACCCGTCCCTCTGATGCCGTTCCCTTTGGCTCGCCCTTCCATATTGGGCTCCTCTATACCTGCGTCCATCTGACCGTGATCATCCAACATAACAACAGGTTCTCTGTCTTCCTCCTCAGCACCAGAGGTCTTCTCTGGGTCTTGATGTTCCTCATTGATCTGCACCTGAAAGACACAACTCTCAGACCCGTCCTCTCCCTCCAAATGACCAGATGCATCTGATCCTTTAACCTGTTAGGGTGAAAACATAAATTAGTGAACCACAATCAAGCAAACATCCACACTAAGAGCTGATCTAATCCTTTCGGGTGTTCAGATTGGTAGAGATTTACACCGATATAGAAATCAGATGTCAATTTGATGCATGACTGTTGTTGGCGATGGGTCTTTATGGAAAAAGCAAATCATCTGTGGTGCAAGGGAAACTACCCATTAAGGTTGGGTGATATATTTAATATTCATGATTAGCAATGATTTCACTGGTGGCATAGTGAATATTACAACGATTACAATGAAATACTTGTTTCCAAAAGAGCATTATACAAATTTCCAGATCCTTCATTGTCTCCAAACATTGTCTCTATGATGATTATTAGCATCTGAAGCAAATCCAACACAGATTTAAACTATGTATGGTCAAATCAGTCTCATTTTTGAGGGCTGTTAGAGATCCTAATAATTGAGTACCTACACTGATAATCTCTGGCATAGATGGACAGTCTTCTGATTGCACAGTCTTAATAGACTTGTTTGAGGCTGGGATACTCACAATGGGGCTGCGACTCCGGGGCTGCATGTACTGACTCAGGGCTCCTCTGCATTTCTCCACCACATGCTCCATCTGCAGGTAGCTGGCTGCAGTCAGGTAGTTCACAATCTCTTTGACACTGAACTGCAGCATCCCTGTGTAACAGGAGCTCAAACACCACCGCCGAGCTGTGCAACATCGACACCTGCTGGATACACAAAGTATTTGTTGGCAGGATCAAAAAAACAATACCAAAGGTCCATTCACACCAAGAACAATAACTACACGGTTAACTATATCTGCGTCCACACAAATGCACCAATGCACATTCTGTATATTAGAATCACATGCTACACTTATATTGTCTGCCACTTTATATGCTCAACCTCTTTAAAGTTGAAAGGAATTTAATTTCCTGTCAATGTTTTATTGTTTATCGGCTAGAAAACAAAAATCACTCTGAAAATGATTCCAATGATACATTTATCTGTATTGTTCCATATACTCATAGAAATAGAATGATTATTAAAATTGTATTTTAAAATTATTTTACATTTTTTTATTTTACATTCGTCCCTTAACACCAAGTGCCACCAAGCCATATCTAAAACATTTACGAGAAAATCTGCAAATTAAGGAATTTTCTATCCGAGTCAGTGCTGGCTGCAGATAAAGCCTTAATTGTTACTGATTTTAATATCCTTGCTGATAATGATAAAAATGCATTGGGATCAGCATCAGAGATCAGCTCTATTGAGGTTAGACAACACGTGTCAGGTCCAACTCATTGTCAAAATCATACTCTAGATTAAATACTGTCACACGGAGTTGATTCCTCAGAAAAAAAACTTGAAGTAAAACAGAAACTATGTACTCTCTCTTTTCTAGTATTTTAGATACGGTTTGCCTTTTACGCTTAAGGAAGATTAAGGAAAACAGTCTAACACCGTGGTATAATGAGCATACTCGCACCATTAAGAAAGCAGCCTGGAAAAAGGAGCGCAGCTGGAGGAAAACAAAACTAGAGGTAATTTGTACTGAATGGCAAGAAAGTAACCTATCCTATAGAAAAGTATAAAAACTGCTAGATCTGATTACTTTACATCTCTTTTAGAAGAAAACAAACACAACCCCACGTATTAATTCAATACAGTGGCTAAATTACAGACAAATAAAGCATCAACAGGTGTTGACATTTCCCAGCATCACAGCAGTAATGACTTTATGAACTTTACTTCTAAAATCATGCAGCCGTCAGCTACAGTATTGCATCAGACAGTGCACTATAGACCCCCTGACTGTTAACTTTCCCTGACAAAGTCATAATGTATTAAACCTTCCCTGGCAAAGCAGAGGATAACCAATATGTTAACACACACTGTAACTGCTGTTAACCTTCTCTGACTGAACAGAGGATGAACTTTCTTCCATGGGAAAGCAGAGGATAAGGTGTTTGTTAACACTTCTCTTGCGTCGCAGAGGATTTTCACATTTACTGGTCTTTAGTTGTTCCTTGGATAGAGTAACACTCGTCAAATATTTGTTGAGCTGAAAAAAATAATCTGGAATTTTGTCTGGAACAATGTGAGGCGAGAAGCTCTATCCGGGTCACGGCACCAAAACTATTGGAAACTCGGAAGCGAAGACCAGGAGACTCTTGTGTATCTTCAGCAGGACTTTTGATGACTGCAGTGCCATGCATGCTCTCAATAAAGAGTCCTGCTGAAGTCTCCTAGTTTTCGCTGCTGAGTTTCCAACACTGTTTACAGCTTTGGATCTCAAAATCATATGGTCACTGTTGGAAAAAGCTTTAATGTGCAGAAGATGCTGGAAATCCAAACAAAATGCCAGACCTGGAGAATATTTATGAAGAACAGTGGACTTATTAACTGCTCAGAGCTGCTTCTTCAAAAGCACAGTAAGCCTAAAGGCCTCGGTGTACTTCAAAAGAAATCGAAGAACGTACTGATATGACGTCATTTTGAACAAAGTCTGGCCGAAATGAAGTTCGTTTTGAGTTTATTTTGTCAGTGCGACTGTTCTGGGGGAGGTTGTTTTTTGGATCCTAAACACCTTTGAGCTTCCATTGGTCTGTGGCAGACAATTGGTGGGTGTGTTCTGAAACTCCACCTTCTTTGAGATGCAAATTTTTTTCCGGTTCATTCCTCATTCTGCGGCGGCCTTACAGTAGAGCAACATCTCCTGAATACACTCGAATAGCTGAGCTATACACAAAAATATCTGCACCTGTACGATCGCTCGCGGAGAGACTTTAAAGATTCAGAGAAAGTATTTAATTCCTGGAAAGAAATTGTAACTAAGCTTGGTGTCGACGACCCGGAATTATGCAAAAAGTGACGCAGAGAAACATCCAAGAAAAGTTTTCCAAAGCCATGAACAGAATGAAAGGAAAGAGTAAAGATATAATGTAGCAAGTACCAAATGCATGTTTCAAATAAATGTTACACCATACTGCTGCTGTAGTTATTTTAATAAGCAAATTTAAAGGGTATACAGTAAATGAAACGCCAATCAAATACACAATAATAAACCGTTGTTTTTATCAAAAGTAAATCATGACACCATATTAAATATTAAAAAGGTGTAACAATATATATACAGTACAGACCAAAAGTTTGGAAACATTACTATTTTTAAGTTTCTTCTGCTCATCAAGCCTGCATTTATTTGATCAAAAATACAGAAAAAAATGTAATATTTTGATATATTATTACAATTTAAAATAATTGTTTTTAAATGTATTACACTTTAAATTATCATTTATTTCTGTGATGCAAAGCTGAATTTTTAGGATCATTATCACATGATCCTTTAGAAATCTTTATTTTGTAATAACAATACTCGTCAGTAATTTGGGGTCAGTATTTTTTTCTTTCTTTTTTTTTTTAATAAAATCAATACTTTTATTCAGCAAGGATGTGTTAAATTGATAAAAAGTGATAGTAAAGAAAATATATTATTAGAATATATATTATTAGATTTTTTTTTTTTTAATAAATGCAGTTCTTTTTAACCTTTTCTTCATCAAGTATATTAGACAGCTGAACTGTTTCCAACACTCATAATAAATCATAATATTAGAATGATTTTTAAATGATCATGTGATCGACTGATGTTACATGTGACACTCAAGGCTGGAGTAATGATGCTGAAAATTCAGCTTTGCATCACAGGAATATTTTTTTTTAAGTATATTCAAATAGAAAACTATTATTTTAAGTTGTAATAATATTTCACAATATTACTGTTTTTTTCTGTATTTTTGATCAAATAAATGCAGGCTTGATGAGCAGAAGAAACTTCTTTCAAAAACGTTAAAAATAGTAATGTTTCCGAACTTTTGGCCTGTAATGTATTTTAATAAAATAAATGAACACTAATAAAATAAAGTAACAAACTGACTCTTTTTTTTCTGACACTTTTATCCACATCATGCTAAAGTTTTCAGACTGTGAGACAGACATTCACACTTCCCAGAAAGGACTGATTATTGTTCTTTTGTTTTGCAAACATACTTGACTTTGTACTGCTGCAAATCATTATTATTTTGTCTATAATATTCTGACCATTCGTGTCCATCTCACACCTACACTTTTTCATTTTATCGTTGTTTTGTTTAGGGCATAAGTGCAAGCGTTGTGACAAGTTTACATTAATCTACACCCCGCCTCCAGCAGCGTGGGGGTGTTGAAAAGTTTGTTAACAGTATACTGTCAATCAGCTTTTTTGAACTTATTTTTCCCCCGAAATGAACAAAATATAAAAACAGCTGTAGATCAATAACAACACACAGTATTAACCTCCCGAGACTCAGAACAGTTTTAAGGATTTTTTTCATGTCATCACAAAAAAAGAACATTGAAAAAAAGAGGACATTGCGACTCTTTTTTTATTAAAAAGACAATTATAAACATGCATAGGCAAAAACAATTGATTTTTTAAAATCACCAGTAAATTTTTAGTTTTCAGGATTATTTATTTATAATTTTTTTTTTTTTTTTTTTTACCAAACTTTGTATAAAGATGATTCTCAACTGTTATAACAGAATGATTTGATATAACTTTTTTCTTTATGCAAAATGTAAAATGTCCATAAATGGGTTTTCTTATTAAATACAATGTATCTATAAACTAAATCTAATTTGCATAGTAATATGTTTTTGGGGCAACATGCAATAAAAAAAGTGTAATAATGGGAGTAATAATTGACAAGATTTTCATAATAATATATAATATGTCATAGGAATTTGGAAATATAATTTCTTTCCCCTTTGCATTTGTTGTGTCTCCAAAAATGCGTAATAAACATGCTTTTAGTCCCATGGTCCTCATATGAGGACATGTATGAAGTCAATGTCCTGTTTCGTAACAGGAAATCAGATTTTGATTTGAAACCCTGTAACAGTTTCCTGAGATGTTGATTCATGACACAAAGTTGGATAAATTAGCCAGATTTAAATGTTAAAAACTAAATATTATCATTTTCCATAAGAGTGTCACTAAATGCATTTCAGACATTTTTGAAGACCAAGGAGAGGGAGTGGAAACATCCAAATATTTAGGATCTCTGAAAAGCCCTGAATGTGCTCTGTACAGGACATCCAGTCTTAAAACTCTGGCATGTATATAGACATTCACTAAATATAGTATCTGTGTAGTTTAATACGTGTTATATACAGCCTGTCATTACCTCTGATTATAACAAAACAAACACAACGTGATCAGGACCGAGATGTTGAGCTTTTTATACAGAGGGTTTACGAATGTGTCTGAATAAAAGATTGATTTGATTTTAAAGTGCCTTATTTTAATCTTTTCTGCATATTACGCAGAGAAAAAAAACAACTTTGGCTTAGCAACAAGACAAACACTGAGATAATACTTTATATTCTTACTGAAGCTCTTTAAGGTCATTCACAACTGAAGTGAAAGTGACATTCAGCCAAGTATGGTGACCCATACTCAGAATTCGTGCTCTGCATTTAACCCATCCGAAGTGCACACACACAGAGCAGTGAACACACACACACACTGTGAGCACACACCCGGAGCAGTGGGCAGCCATTTATACTGCAGCGCCCGGGGAGCAGTTGGGGGTTTGATGCCTTGCTCAAGGGCACCTAAGTCGTGGTATTGAGGGTGGAGAGAGAACTGTACATGCAATCCTCCCACCTACAATTCCTGCCGGCCCGAGACTCGAACTCACGACCTTTCGATTGGGAGTCCGACTCTCTAACCATTAGGCCACGACAACTGATAGACGTCTATGACGGCGTCGACTGCATCTGTATGAAAATGAGTTTGAGGTGTGTTTGGAGACACATGAAAGTATCAGAAGAGCACTAGGATTTACTAAATTTCCATTGCAAATAGGAAACTGATTTCTGTATGCTGTGATTGACCATTCAGAGTCAAATACTGATTTGGAAAGAGATGAGAGTCTTAAGCATCGAGGTGAAGACAGTAAATTATCTCAACTTAGATGATTAAGTTTGCAAAAAAACGATTAGATTTAATATTCCTTTAAACCTTTAACTTCTTTGAATTGTGAAATCGACTGTGAATGTTGAAATTCAATTCAATGGGTCCTGCAGAATGAAAGCATTCACCTGAAAGTTGTTAAAAAAATTAAAAATAAAGTAGCTGTTAGGATCAATGATGAATATTATTGACTAGTATCGGATACTCTAGCCTTTGTGAAATTGCAAAGGAGGAAATAACATGGGATTTACAGGTATTTTATGCATCTACACTGAAAAAAAAGTTAACCTAAAAATGTGCTTCATAACGTAACATCAAAATTAATTGATTTTATTAAAGCTAGAAAACTTTAAACATCACTGAATTAATACATGATAGTGAATAAATTAAATGTGTTTGATCAGACACAAATAGCTCTCAAAGGTAACAACAGCATACATCTTAGAAGTGTCTAATAGTAGTTTTACTGTTCTGTAGTTTTTGAAACACATTTTGGTAATTTGCAGCCATCCTGTTTTGAGGTAGTGCTCCAGCCTGGCCCTGCATTTACCATATTTTACATCAGCCACAAACAAATTCAGAGACACACCCTTTTAAAACCATAACAATATCAAATTTATCAATCTAAGCAATTAAATGAATTATTGTCAGGATTCAGTCATTTTTCTGAGGGCGTTATTTTTATTTTTTTTATTACAGTTTCCTGACTATCCTGCTAATGTGTATTTTTTGACCAAATTGCTTGTTTGTGTTTTCTGTTGGAATAATTCACAGCAAGAAAACTACAGTTGGGACACAATGTTTTTAATAGGCGTTGTTGAATTGGTAACATACGGACACTAAAGTTGCACTACAACAAAAATGACAAACACATGTTCTTACTACAACAGAAAACTGTAGTATCTGTGCTCTTGTGTGGTAAAAGCAGAGAAATTCTGTCATCTTTACAAATGAAGAGGTTTTGAAGAACTTCGAGGTTTAAACAACATCATTAACCGCTTTTCCACTGTCCGGTTGAATGGGGCTAAGAACAGTAAGGAATGGTTACAGTTAGACGTCCATTTGAGCCAAACCGTGCTTGTTAGAATGAGTGTAGTGAAGGATGGCCGCTCAGGACATCTGGCTGCTAGTTTCTGTTGACAGCTGGCCAAGCACACTATTCGAGTGAAGTAAAAGGAAATATGTGATCATCCTCCACAACAAGGCTGATTGTAAACACTTGCATTCCCAAGACAATGACTTACACATTTGTAATGGGAGCTCTGTTGTCAGGCTCACAGTGGAAAATAAACCATATATAAACCAGCTTGGTATGGAATTAAATGGTTAAGTAACAGTAAAAAAAAAGGTGCATACTGACTTGAATGAAAAATTCAAACAAAATATGAAGAGCTCATTTGAAAATTGTTTACATATACAGTACAGACCAAAAGTTTGGACTCACCTTCTCATTCAAAGAGTTTTCTTTATTTTCATGACTGAAAATTGTAGAGTCACACTGAAGGCATCAAGGGCTATTTGAGCAAGAAGGAGAGTGATGGGGTGCTGCACCAGATGACCTGGCCTCCACAGTCACAGGACCTGAACCCAATCGAGATGGTTTAGGGGTGAGCTGGACCGCAGACTGAAGGCAAAAGGGCCAACAAGTGCTAAGTATCTCTCGGGGAACTCCTTCAAGACTGTTGAAGACCATTTCAGGTGACTACCTCTTGAAGCTCATCAAGAGAATGCCAAGAGTGTGCAAAGCAGTAATTAAAACAAAAGAAGAACCTAGAATATGACATATTTTCAGTTGTTTCACACTTTTTTGTTATGTATATAATTCGACATGTGTTAATTCATAGTTTTGATGCCTTCAGTGTGACTCAGTCATGAAAATAAAGAAAACTCTTTGAATGAGAAGGTGCCCAAACTTTTGGTCTGTACTGTATATATGTTAAAAGTTTATTTCACAGCAAAAGCAGATAACTCCACATTTCATGTTTCAGAGTTAAACAAAAACACATTTAATCTTTGTAATCTCCTCAGATGGCCATGTAGATGCCTGACAAACATTGTTGTGATCATAAATCTATGGATGGTATTAAATTATACGTAATACACCGAGCTTTTCCTTCACCATTGTAACGTGCTGCTTTTTCGAGGTATCATGAAAGAGGTTCAGCTTTTATTTTCCTTTACGCACCGAAGAAGAGATCACGTTCATCAAGTTTGTCAAAATTATCCATCCTCGATTACATTTAGTCAGTTTTGACGAAACTCCTCTCAGCTAGCGTGTCTTTTCAACATGATTGACCTACTGCTTTATCACCTGACATGAATACAGTGCGCTTACTTGCTAAAATGGACTTATCGGCTTCTGTTCACAAAAGACAAGGGGGCGTGAAGTTGCGATGCCTTGAAACTGGACAATATCGTTGTACAGACAAAATGTGTTTAGGTTTCAGGTGGACAATAATGTGCAGCAACTGACATTTATCAATTTTTGCTAACGAACTCTTCATATCTTGCTGTGTTGCACAGAAAAAAAGAGTCATAGATGTTTGAAATGACACGAGGGTGAACAAATTATAAAACAGATTTAATATTGGATGAACTGTTGCTGTGAGAGTATGAAGCCATTCATTCTCTCCAGGCTCAAATGCTTTGGCAGTGTTCGGCTACACATTGACAATTCTGAATCATTTTGAAGCAACAATACAGTTATTACATACTGATTACAAAGACATACACTTTTACCTAATGTGCACTGATAAATTGTGCACAATAAACATAGAAATGTGTATTAAGAAAGTAAATAGTGTTAATTCTGATATCATTAACCCAATTTAAATGTGATCTAAACCCCGTCCCCAGCACCACTCTCATTGTTTCGCTGCATTTCCAGATAATTCTGGGCCGTGGTTCTTCCGTGTTGCTCCTTCAGGTGACGGCGTAGAGCAGGCTTGTGGGCGAAGCTGACGTGGCAGTACGCACACACATGTGGGCGCTCTCCACTGTGCAGGTTCATGTGGTCGCACAGTGTTGACTTCTGAGTGAAGGTCTTGTGGCACAGGGGGCAGCAGTGGAGCTTGGATACTCCACGGTGGACGATCATGTGGCGATTGAGGTTACTGGAGTGGCTGAAGTGCTTCCCGCAGCATGGACACACGTACAGCCGGTGTGTTGACAGGGAATGCATGGCTAAATCCTGAGTTGAGGAAAACGCTAATCCGCACTGCTCACACACCACTGGTCCAGCTACGCAGGACGTGGATCCCACCACTGCCACAGACTCGTCAGCAGCTCCATGCTCATTTGTATGTGTCCCGACTCCCATTCCCTGTTCCCCGCTGGAAGCTTCCACACCAAAGTGTGCAGGACCTCCATCAGAGCCAATCTCTTCTCCGTGTCCCTCTCCAGGCCTGTACTCAATGCTGACGGTACCGTCTGCGAGATGCTGATTGGACAGGTAATCAGCCCCAAAGTCTGCTCCAAAATTGCCCATTATCTCATCAGGTGTTGGGAACCGCCAAGCCTCCTGATAGTTACCCATGAGCTTGCGATCTTTGAAAGTGTAGCGCTTCCTGTGTTTGAAGCCTCTTCCTCTGCCTCCCCTTTGCTCTCCGTGCCGTCGTCTCCACATGCGACCCGTCCCTCTGATGCCGTTCCCTTTGGCTCGCCCTTCCATATTGTGCTCCTCTATACCTGCGTCCATCTGACCGTGATCATCCAACATAACAACAGCTTCTCTGTCTTCCTCCTCAGCACCAGAGGTCTTCTCTGGGTCTTGATGTTCATCATTGATCTGCACCTGAAAGACATCACTCTCAGGCCTGTCCTCTCCCTCGAAATGACCAGATGCATCTGATCCTTTAACCTGTTAGGGTAAAAACATAAATTAGTAATAGTAAACCACAACTGAGCAAACTAACTCTACAAAATAAGTGCTGATGTGACCCTATTTGATTTAGGACCGCCAGCAATATGCAGTAATATAGCAACCATGTTTTATTTCTGCTGGCAAATATCACATCTTTTTGCAGTTTTTAATATAGCTCTTCAAGATGCTCATTTCACAAATTCAGACCCTTCTCCCTTGTCTCAAAATGTACAATTGTGATACCAAAATGAAATATTTGAATGGTGTCCTTTTATAAACTTCAGTTGCAAAAACGGTTCGCTTGCTAATAATAATTATCGTTACATCTTTTGGCACTGTTAGCATATGCGGCAAATCCGAGAGATATTTACATGGTGTATGGTCAAATCTCTGTCATCTTTGTGAGAGATGTTGGAGAGTTCTGCATCAGCAGCCTGGAGCTCCTTTCCTGAACTGTGAGGATGCAGTGACGCCGTATCAGAAGGGGACGAAATGGATCCCAATGAATGGGTACTTCCACTGACAATCACTAGCATTGACTGAGGGTCTTCTGATTTCACAGTCTGGACATTTAATGGGAGAAACAGAGAGAGAAGGATAAACATAATGCATAATTTTACTAAAATTGATTAATCAGCATAGGCTGTCAAACCCCAACAAATACCAAAAGAGCCATAGTCACAAAACAATATTATTGCTTTTGTGTAGGGGTGTGCCGGTTTCAGAATTGGTGATGACGGTTATGACTTGAGTCAAATGTGACGGTTCATAACATAACCGTCGGGGGGGGGGGGGGGGGGGGGGCGGGGGGGGGTTGGGGGTCCAAGTCAATTGGTTGTTCTTGGAGATAGCGGGTTAAAGCCGCACCCGCCCTCCATCCGCTGATTGTTTTGGGGTCAATGGCGATGCAATGCTTTGCTGATGCTAGCCGCAAAAAAAAGCCATTGCCATTTGCCCATTAGCTCCGCCCACTACCGGAGAAACTGGTATGTCTTCTGCTTGTTTGAAAATGAATATGAATAATTCTAAATTTAATCCATTATTTTGACAGGAGAAGACAACAAAGAATAGTTTACATATAGCGTGTTGTTTAAGCGTGGTAAGACTCTCGCTCTCTCTCTCTTTGCATGTGTGAGCAAAACATGAAACAGTAAAGTGACGGTGAGTCGTGCGCATTCACAAAGAGTTTACAGAGTGTCAAATACAGGTGCGCTGTGTGTCCATTGAGAT
Source organism: Carassius gibelio (assembly GCF_023724105.1). NCBI lineage: Eukaryota > Metazoa > Chordata > Actinopteri > Cypriniformes > Cyprinidae > Carassius > Carassius gibelio. The sequence goes on from NC_068414.1 coordinate 15,283,943, forward strand.
GAGCTGAAAAGTTCAGATCGCTTGAAGGAGAGAGAACTCTGAAGCTCAGATGCTGAAATTAATGCAAGCGTCATATGGCAAGCCAAATTAACTTTTATTCATTCGCAGGATATGTATTCTTGATATCAACAATTCAATTTTTACTAGTAACAATGTTAATTCTTGATATCAACAATTACATTTCCACTAGTAACAATTAGAATTTTTGATATCAACAATTACATTTTCACTAGTAACAATGTTAATTTTTGATATCAGGAATTAGATTTCTACTAGTAACAATTGCTATTTTTGATATCAACAATTCAATTTTCACTAGTAACAATGTTAATTCTTGATATCAGGAATTGTATTTTCACTAGTTAAATGTCACCATAGGCTTCCATTCAAATTTAATTGTTGATATCAAGAATTGCTTTCTTACTAGTTGAAATTCCGATTTCACATATCAGAAATACAATTCTTACTAGTAAAGACCTTTATTTTTGATATCAGTAATCACATAGTTACTAGTAAAGACGTCTATTCTTGATATCAACAATTTAATTGTTGATATCAACAATTTAATTCTTGATATCAACAATTTAATTGTCACTAGTGCCAATGTTCATTTCTGATATCATGAATGTAATTGTTACTAGTAAGAATGCCATTTTAGATATCAGAAATTACCCTCCCAATTGTTGATATCAGAAATACATTTTCAGATATCAGAAATGAACAGTGTCACTAGTAACAATTACATTTTTGATATCAAGAATTAACATTTCAACTAGTAACAACTAAATTGTTGATATCATGAATTCACATTTTTACTAGTAAAAATGTCATTGTTGATATCAAAAATTATATTTTTACTAGTAAGAAATACAAAGCTGATATGTGAATTTAGAATTGTAACTAGTAACAAATGCATTTTGATATCTGTAATAGTTTTGGTGCCGTTTTAACATTTAAACATGTGAATTGTTGATATCAACAATTTAATTCTTGATAACAACAATTTAATTGTTGATATCAATAATTGAATTCTTGATATCAACAATTACATTTCCACTAGTAACAACACGTATTCTTGATATCAACAATGACGTCATCACTCGCAGAAATAAGTTCATCATATCAACAATGAAATTACAACTAGTAATACACTTAATTCTTGATATCAGTAACTTAATTCTTACATGTTAAAATTGCATTTTCACTAGTAAAAATTGTAATTTAAGATATCATTAATTCCTTTTTGGATATGTGCATATCAATGAACCCCTTTTTGGATATGTGCATAATTTGATGACGAGTCCAACCCTTTATGAATGTTTATGGAGGATAGACGACAAGGTAAAGAGTCCAACAGAGAATGGGCACATTCGATTGCCCTCTCGTGAAAATAAAATGCTCCTGTAGGCTATTTTTAATAATTATTTTTATTTTATTTTGACAGAGAATATTCAACTCCGCCTACCAGCGCGTGTTAATGTTTGTCAAAACTGCAAAAAGACATCATTAGCCTATCAGTTAATGTGGCGCAGACGGTAGAGCACGAAGCAATTGCTTTTGGAGGCGACAGACCCGGGTTCGATCCCGCCTTCTGCCGAGCTTTTTACTTCACCCTTTTCACGTCCCCTATCACATCGAAAGGCATATATTTTCAATAAAACTCAGCGAAATTATCGAAAAGTGGAAAATAACGTGGAGATTGTGTAAGGCTAGGGCTAATTGTAGGGAAGGTTTCCATTTAATCATTTGTAAATAACAATTATAATTTACTCTCAATATGTTATTATTGTAGCCTATACTGTTTTATAATGTAGCCTAATACAATAATGAGGTGCACATATTGGTCACTACTTGCAATAAGCAACACAAACAGCATCAAACTACTATTACTGTAAGAAAATACTCATATTATCAAATAAGGTACATACAATCTATTGCTAATAAAATATGCTATTTTCACTTAGTGTAAATATAATTCATTGTATTCAAATAGCCCCTGCCAAAATCAAATTCTAAACTATCAGCCAATTTCAAGTGGAAGATGATGGCTGTGATATTACGTTTATCCACTAGAGGGAGCAAGATTATAAGGATTTATTTATTGAAAATAAATGCAATAAATGTGTATAACTGTAGTGTAGCAACAGTAGTTTAATGTTATTAGTGTGCATAGAAATATGTTAAATGCTTGTAGATCATTTACCCCAATAAAACAAACTTGATTAAATATACAGTATCTACAGAAGAAATGACACTTTGCTACAAGTGTACAGCTTGTATAACAGTGTAAATTTATTTACCAGTCCTCTTGTCCACCGATGCTTCAAGAACCGGACAACATGTTATATAAAAATAATTCCTATTAGGACACGACTCATTCATGTCAACGATATTCCAAATAATAATAATAATAAAGTCCAGTAAAATATTTGTATGATGCATTATTACCTGTTTTTATTTTTGGATGTATTTTTTTTATTTTATATAGGCTAATAGAAGAAAGTGTAATAAAACCAAAAATAAAACCCTGAACAAACGACATGAAGTTATTTTTAAAACTAAATGAATGCCTTGTTCATTTTTCCTTTTAATTATCCGAAGGACTTGGTGGCCAAAAAAAAAAAGAAACAGCATCGATTTACAAAAACGAATCCAGCCTCAATATAACTTTCAAGTTTCAAAACAACAAATCAAATAAATAAAGGAGGAGCCGTTTCTGCACGTGGACGTTCTTCTGCCATCTTTGGCCAATGATGACGCTAGAACGAGGGGTGTCGGAAAATCTCATTAATATTCATGATCTCCTTTATTTTTGATATCAGTAATCACGTGGTTACTAGTACAGACGTCGATTCTTGATATCAAAAATTCAATTCTTGATATCAACAATTTAATTGTCACTAGTAACAATGTTAATTCTTGATATCAACAATTAGATTTTCACTAGTTAAAATGTTGATTCTTGATATCAGGAACTAGATTTCTACTAGTAATAATTGCTATTTTTGATATCAACAATTCAATTTTCACTAGTAAAAATGTTAATTCTTGATATCAATAATTCAATTTCCACTAGTAACAATGTTAATTTTTGATATCAGGAATTAGATTTCTACTAGTAACAATTGCTATTTTTGATATCAACAATTCAATTTCCACTAGTAACAATGTTAATTCTTGATATCAGGAATTGTATTTTCACTAGTTAAATGTCACCATAGGCTTCCATTCAAATTTAATTGTTGATATCAAGAATTGCTTTCTTACTAGTTGAAATTCCGATTTCACATATCAGAAATACAATTCTTACTAGTAAAGACCTTTATTTTTGATATCAGTAATCACATGGTTACTAGTACTGACGTCGATTCTTGATATCAACAATTTAATTCTTGATATCAACAATTTAATTCTTGATATCAACAATTACATTTTCACTAGTAAGGACACGTATTCTTGATATCAAAAATGACGTCATCAGAAATGCAGAAATGCGTTTATCATATCAAAAATGAAATTACAACAAGTAATACACATAATTATTGATATCTTTCACTTAATTGTTACATGTTAAAATTACATTTTCACTTGTAAAAAGTTTTATTTTAGATATCATGAATTCCTTTTTGGATATGTGCATATCAATGAACTCCTTTTTGGATATGTGCATAATTTAATGACGAGTGCAACCCTTTATGAATGCTTATTGCTGATAGACGACAAAATAAAGAGCCCAAAAGAGAATGGGCACATTCGATTGCCTTCTCATGAAAATTAAACACTTCTGTAGGCTATTTTTAATAATTATTTGTATTTTATTTTGACAGATACTATTTAACTCCGCCTACCAACGCGTGTTACTGTTTGTCAAAACTGCAAAAAGACATCTAAAAACTATCAATGATTGTGGCGCAGGTGGTAGGGCGTGAAGCAATCGCTTTTGGAGGCGACAGACCCGGGTTCGATCCCGCCTTCTGCCGAGCTTTTTACTTCACCCTTTTCACGTCCCCTATCACATCGAAAGGCATATATTTTCAATAAAACTCAACGAAATTATCGAAAAGTGAAAAATAACGTGGAGATTGTGTAAGGCTAGGGCTAGTTGTAGGGACGGTTTCCATTTAATCATTTGTAAATAACAATTATAATTTACTCTCAGTATGTTATTATTGTAGCCTATACTGTTTTATAATGTGGCCTACAACAATAATGAGGTGCACATGTTGGTCACTACTTGCACTAAGTAGCACGAACAGCATCAAACTATTACTGTAAGAAAATACTCATATTTATTAAAAGTGTAAATAGAATCTATTGCTAATAAAATATGCTATTTTCACTTAGTGTAAATATAATTCATTGTATTCAAATAGCCCCTGGCAAAATCAAACTCTAAACTATCAGCCAATTCAACTGAAAGATTAAGGCTGTGGTATTAATTTTTCAGATTTCTAAGGATTCTTCTAAGCCTTTTTCAGTTTTATTTACATTTAATAATTTTGCAGACGCTTTTATCCAAAGTGACTTACAAATGAGAACAATAGAAGCAGTCAGGTCAACAAGAGAACAACAACAGTATACAAGTGCCATGACAAGTCTCAGTTAGTCTAGTACAGAACGCATAGCCAGGTTTTTTTTTTTTATATTAAATATGAAAAGAAAGAAAAGTGCTAGTATTAGTTGGTTAAGTGCTTGCGAAAAAGATGAGTCTTAAGATGTTTCATGAAAATGAGTAAAAACTCAGCTGTACGAATTGAGATTGGGAGGTCATTCCACCAGCTGGGCACAGTCCAGGAAAAGTTCAGTGAGAGTGATTTTGAACTTCTTTGGGATGGCACCACAAGGCATCGTTCACTTGCAGAGTGCAAACTTCTGGAGGGCACATATGATTTAACCAGTGAGTTTAGGTATGTTGGTGTCGTGCCAGTGGTCGTCTTGTAGGCAAGCATCAGTACCTTGAATCTGATGCAAGCGGCTACTGGTAGCCAGTGTAACTTGATGAGGAGAGGAGTAACGTCAGCTTTTTTTGACTCATTAAAGACAACCCTTTCTGCTGCATTCTGGATCAGTTGCAAAGGCTTGATAGTACATGCAGGAAGAGCCAGGAGGACATTACCATAGTCCAGTCTGGAGAGTAGACAAGAAGTTCTGTGGCTTGCTCTGACAGGAAAGGTCTAATCTTCCTAATGTTGTATAAGGCAAATCTGCAGGACTGGCTCGTTGTAGCAATGTGGTCTGTGAAGTATAACTGATGATCCATCATAACTCATAGGTTTCTGGCTGAATTGAAAATAAATGCAATAAATGTGTATAACCGTAGTGTAGCGACAGTAGTTTAATATTATTGGTGTGCATAGAAATATGTTTAAAGCTTGTAGATAATTTACCCCAATAAAACAAACTTGATTAAATATACAGTATCTCACAGAAGTGAGTACACTCCTCACATTTTTGTAAACGTTTTATTATACCTTTTCATGTGACAACACTGAAGAAATGACACTTTGCTACAATTTAAAGTAGTGAGTGTACAGCTTGTATAACAGTGTAAATTTACTGTTCCTTCAAAATAACTCAACACATACCCATTAATGTCTAAAGCGCCGGCCACAAAAGTGAGTACACTCCTAAGTGAAAATTTTCAAATTGGGCCCATTAGCCATTTTCTCTCCCTGGTGTCATGTGACTCATTAGTGTTTCAAGATCTCAGGTGTGAATGGGGAGCAGGTGTGTTAATCTAGCTCTCACTCTCTCATACTGGTCACTGGAAGTTCAACACGGCACCTCATGGCAAAGAACTCTCTGAGGATCTGAAAAAAATAATTGTTGCTCTACATAAAGATGACGTGGGCTATAAGAACATCGCCAAGACACCGAAACTGAGCTGCAGCACGGTGGTTTAACAGGATAGGTTTCACTCAGAACAGGCCTCGCCATGGTCAACCAAAGAAGTTGAGTGCACGTGCTCAGCATCATATCCAGATGTCGTGTTTGGGAAATAGACGTATGAGTGCTGCCAGCATTGCTGCAGAGGTTGAAGGGGTGGGGGGTCAGCCTGTCAGTGCTCAGACTGCATCAGATTGGTCTGCAGGGCTGTCGTCCCAGAAGGAAGTCTCTTCTGAAGATGATGCACAAGAAAGCCTGCAAACAGTCTGCTGAAGACAAGCAGACTAAAGACATTACTGGAACCATGTCCTGTGATCTGATGAGACCAAAATAAACGTATTCCCTTCAGATAGTGTCAAGCGTGTGGCGGCGACCAGGTGAGGAGTACAAAGACAATGTGTCTTGCCTTCAGTCAAGCATGGTGGTGGAAGTGTCATGGTCTGGGGCTGCATGAGTGCTGCCGGTACTGGGGAGATGATACAGTTCACTGAGGGAACCATGAATGCCAACGTGTACTGTGAAATACTGAAGCAGAGCATGATCCCCTCCCTTTAGAGACTGGGCCACAGGGAAGTATTCCAACATGATAACGACCCCAAACACACCTTCAAGACGACCACTGCATTGCTAAAGAAGCTGAGGTGAAAGGTGATGGATTGGTCAAGCATGGGCATCGTCAAATGGAACGGTGGAAGAGCACAAGGTCTCTAAGATCTGGAAGAGGACTCCAGTGGCAACATGTGATGCTCTGGTGAAATCCAAGCCCAAGGTTTCATGGGCTTTCATAACATTGAAATGGCTGAGACAGACATGAGAAAGAGGTTCAATAGACTTTATCATTCCTCTTGTCCACCGCTGCTTCATAATGCATATTAGGACACGACTCATTCAGGTAGCCAGCGATATTATAAAAAAAGAAAAGAAAAAAAAGGTCCAGTAAAACGTTTGTATGATGCATTATCCCCTTTAATGTTTTTCCTTTTGGTTGTTTTTTATTTTTTATTTGATGTATTAGAGGAAAGTGTAATAAAACCAAAAATAAACGCCTGAAAAAACGACATGAAGACACTTTTAAAACTAAACGAATGCCTTGTTCAATTTTCCTTTTAAGTATCCGAAGGACTTGGTGGCCAATAAAAAGAAACAGCATCAACTTACTTTTTTACAATTAACAAACAAAATAATAATAATAATAATAATAATAATAATAATAATAATAATCCAGCCATAATATAATTTTGAAGTTTCAACGAAAAAATAAATTAAATAAAGTAGGAGCCGTTTCTTCACGTGGACGTTCTTCTGCCATCTTTGGCCAATGCTGACGCTTGAACGAGGGGTGTCGGAAAATCTCATTAATATTCATGATCTCCTTTATTTTTGATATCAGTAATCACGTGGTTACTAGTACAGACGTCGATTCTTGATATCAACAATTTAATTCTTGATATCAACAATTTAATTCTTGATATCAACAATTTATTTGTCACTAGTAACAATGTTAATTCTTGATATCAACAATTCGATTTTCACTAGTTAAAATGTTGATTCTTGATATCAGGAATTAGATTTCTACTAGTAACAACTGCTATTTTTGATATCAACAATTTAATTTCCACTAGTAACAATGTTAATTCTTGATATCAACAATTCAATTTTCACTAGTAACAATGTTAATTCTTGATATCAACAATTCAATTTCCACTAGTAACAATGTTAATTCTTGATATCAGGAATTGTATTTTCACTAGTTAAATGCCACCATAGACTTCCATTCAAATTTAATTGTTGATATCAATAATTACTTTCTTACTAGTTGAAACTCCGATCTCACATATCAGAAATACAATTCTTACTAGTAAAGACCTTTATTTTTGATATCAGTAATCACACGTTACTAGTACCGACGTCAATTCTTGATATCAACAATTGAATTGTTGATATCAACAATTACATTTCCACTAGTAACGACACGTATTCTTGATATCACAAATGACGTCATCAGAAATGCAAAAATGCGTTTATCATATCAAAAATGAAATTACAACTAGTAATACACATAATTCTTGATATCTTTAACTTAATTGTTACATGTTAAAATTACATTTTCACTAGTAAAAAATGTTATTTTAGTTATCATGAATTCCTTTTTGGATATGTGCATAGCAATGAACTCCTTTTTGGATATGTGCATAATTTAATGACGAGTGCAACCTTTTATGAATGTTTATGGCGGATAAACTTCAAGATACAGAGCACAAAAGAGAATGGGCACATTCGATTGCCCTCTTATGAAAATAAAACGCTCCTGTAGGCTATTTTTAATAATTATTTTGTTTTTATTTCGACAGGGACGATTTAACTCCACCTACAAACGTAGGGTAGTGTTTGTCAAAGATGTTAAAAGACGTTAGAGTACTATTGTTTTCTGTGGCGCAGATGGTTAAGCGCCAAGCATGTACGTTTTGACGCGACGGACCTGGGTTCGATGCCGCCTTTTGCCGAGCTCTTTCTTTATCCTTTTCACGTCCCGTATCACATCGGAAAGGCATGTATTTTCAATAAAACTCAACGAAATTATCGAAAAGTGAAAAATAACATGGATATTGTGTAAGGTTAGGGCTAGTTGTAGGAGCTCCGGAAAGTTACCGTTTGGATGGCATTTAATTTCAAATTAAATAGCATTAGTGTGCATTGCATACATTAGAAATACATCGATTAAAATTTGCAACCAGACTTATGACGTTACATTACTTAACATTTATTTAAGACACTTTTTCGATTATATATCGAAAGCAATTTAGAGAGAAATGGCTATGTGGAATCTGTGTACTAGGAATATGTTACTACATTCCAGTTCACCCAGTAGCCTATTGCAGGCGGTGTTATGCTAAATAGAGTGTGGTGCTGATGTGCATGTTTCTAATCTTTTTCCGCTTTTATTTATACAGTTGTGTTTGTATTTATTATCGTTTTCAGCTGTTTGTCATGTATGAATTATTCAGAATGATTATTTTAATAAAACATGTTTTTTTTTTTTTTCTCACCGTCATTGTGAATTGTACCTTGTTTAATCGGTTCTGTGCATTACTTTAACTTTAAAGTATTACCGGAACACCTGTATAGATTGTGGATGTAACAAAAATAAGTGCTTTTTTTTTCTATAGTCTTGTATTACAGATTGTAGTGATTGATGGACTGACTGGCTTTGAGTACACCTCTCACGTTTCGTATTTTTATTATAACTTTTCACATGACAGTACCTGAAGAAATGACACTTTGCTACAATGTAAAGTAGTGAGTATACAGCTTGTATAACAGTGTACATATATTTACCATTCCTCTTGTCCACCGATGCTTCAAGAACCGGATAAAATGTTATATAAAAAATTATTCCTTTTAGGACACGACTCATTCAATGTAGCCAACGATATTCAAAAAAAAAAAAAAAAAAAAAGTCCAGTAAACCGTTTGTATGATGCATTGTTATCTGTTATATTTTTTCCTTTAGATGTGTTTTTTATTTGATGTATCAGAAGAAAGTGTAATAAAAACAAAAATAAACTCCTGAAAAAGCGACATGAAGTTATTTTTAAAACTAAATTAATGCCTTGTTCACTTTTCCTTTAATTATCCGAAGGACTTGGTGGCCAATAAAAGGAAACAGCATAAATGTTTTTTTTTTTTTTTTTTTTTTACAATTAACAATTTTTTTTTACAAATGAATCCGGACATAATATAATTTTTCAAGTTTCACTGACAAAAATAAATAAAAGAGGAGCCGTTTCTGCACGTGGACGTTCTTCTGCCATCTTTGGCAAATGCTGAAAAAGGAGGAGTGTCGAAAATCTCATTAATATTCATGATCTCATTACCATAGCTATTCTTACATGTAAAAATGGCATTTCTACATATCTGTAAAAGTATTTTTACTAGTTAAAATGTTATTTAAGATATCAGTAATTCTATTTTCACTAGTTGCAAGGACGATTTCAGATATCAACTGCCTTTGTTGATATCAATAATTACTTTGTTACTAGTAACAATGTGAATTCTTGATATCAACAATTTAGTTGTTACTAGTTGAAATGTTAATTCTTGATATCAGTAAATGTATTTCAACATGTTACAATTGTTATTTTTGATATCTGAAAAATAATTTCTGATATCAATATAATTTCTGATATCTAAAATGGCTTTCTTACTAGTAACAATCACATTCATGATAACAGAAATGAACATTGTCACTAGTGACAATTAAATTGTTGATATCAAGAATTAAATTGTTGATATCAACAATTAAATTGTTGATATCAAGAATAGACGTCTTTACTAGTAACCATGTGATTACTGATATCAAAAATAAATGTCTTTACTAGTAAGAATTGTATTTCTGATATGTGAAATCGGAATTTCAACTAGTAAGAAAGCAATTCTTGATATCAACAATTAAATTTGAATGGAAGTCTATGGTGACATTTAACTAGTGAAAATACAATTCCTGATATCAAGAATTAACATTGTTACTAGTGGAAATTGAATTGTTGATATCAAAAATAGCAATTGTTACTAGTAGAAATCTAATTCCTGATATCAAAAATTAACATTGTTACTAGTGGAAATTGAATTGTTGATATCAAAAATAGCAATTGTTACTAGTAGAAATCTAATTCCTGATATCAAGAATTAACATTTTGACTAGTGAAAATTGAATTGTTGATATCAAAAATACATATCCTGCGAATGAATAAAAGTTAATTTGGCTTGCCTATTGGCATTCCCAGGTTAAAAATAATTGATATCAAGAATTAACATTGTTACTAGTTGAAATATAATTCCTGATATCAAGAATTAGCATTGTTACTAGTGGAAATGTAATTGTTGATATCAAGAATTTACATTGTTACTAGTGGAAATTGAATTGTTGATATCAAGAATACATATCCTGCGAATGAATAAAAGTTAATTTGGCTTGCCATAAGCGTCATGCGCTTCAGTCTATGTAGTAAACAAACCTGCACATCTCTGCCATTCATTAATTCACACAGAGACGCGCAGAACACGGATTTATATTTTAAACAACTTTTGTGGCTTAACATTTACAGATACTGGTCCATATGGAGATTTGATTTGATTATTTTATGCTAACTTTGGCAAATTCCATGACTGTCCATATTAAAATGCAAGTTTCATTTTCATGACTGGATTTCGAGATTCTGTCCTCGTTTTTTGCTTCATGGAAATCATAGAGCAAATTTCAAATCCGCACCCGCCCGCCATCCACCGCTTGTTTTGCGGTCTATGGCGATGCAATGCTTTGCTGATGCGAGCCGCAAAAAAAAGCCATTGTCTGTTCTAGAAATGATGCAGCAAAGATATTTAATGCTAAAGTATGAGGCATAGGCCTACGCTGAGTTTCATTTACGATGAGATGCGCTCTAGTGCAGTGCAAGTGAACGCGGCGCGCTGGTGCTTCCATCCCAGCAAACACAGAACGTTGTGAGGACGTCGCCAGTTAGTCGTCATTTGGTCAGCGCGACATTACTTTATGGCAACGTTGTGAGGACGTCGTGGTAAAGTTCCATTTTTTTAAATCTTGGCTAACTTCCCAGAAACGTCGTGGGCACGTACTCAAAAGACGTCGCTAGTTAGTCCCATTGGGGACGTTGTAGCAACGTGGTCAGCTGGTCTTCAGATAACTTTTAATATTATTGCACTAGATGTATTATTATTATTAAGATACCATTTGAACAGCATATTCTTTGGGAAATATACAAAAAAAAATTAATCAAGCATGTTAAAATAATTATATATATATATATATATATATATATATATATATATATATATATATATATATATATATATATATATATATATATATGCCATCAGTTTAAGAACAATAAAATAAACAATTTACTTAGCAAATGGTGATAATGTTTGTTAATGAAAGAGAGTACGGAACAAATTAACATTTAAACCTTAAACTAGCAGCGCACGTCACTTTCTGAGTGAAGTGCGCGACGTGCGCGTGCCCGTCATTTTGTAACGGTCAACTTCCAGCGGACGGACACGGAGGAAAGGTAAGTCCTATAAATCTACTTTTATTCATAGATTTTAACTTGATATAACGTTAAATGCCATCAAAGAGGAGTAGTGTTTTGTATTTTTGTAGGTTTTCTCTTTCAATTTAATAAATAAATGCTCCGTTTGTTTTAATTAGCTCAAAAGCAGTCTCAGAGGTGGTCTAAGGTAACGGTAACTGTTAAAATCGAATTTAACCTTACCTGTTTTAAATTATTTGAAATTTATCACTATAAACTATACAGTGTTAACTTTCTAATAATTAAATTTTTAACCGTAGTAACGTTAATTAGTTTGTTTGAATAACTTACCTGCTGCTCGAGCTTGATGATGCTCATGCTATCCATGCTGTGAACTTGAATATAATCCGATATAACGTTAAATATAAAGGTTAACGATAATTATACCGAGGCTGCCGAAATCATGTTCTGTGTAACGTTATGTGGGATTAATAATTTCCCCTTTTCTCCCTCAAGTGGCAGGCTTGTAAATTCTGTCATCTGTTCATTATTGGTGTTGATGGTGTTTTTCACATGCATGCTTTTTAATGCTAGTTTAATTCTCAAATTGATCTGATACTTTCGTTTCACAAAAAGTAAACAAATTGTTCACTTTCTTAGGGCCTGACAACCACCAGTTGAGTCCATGATTCAGTGAGTTCCTTATAAGGAAATATATTTGTTAACGCCTAGTAATTTAAATGTATTATTTATTGCTTTAAAATGAGCACATATATTTATCATCAGGGGAAGAGACAGTCTGGGCAGCAGCAACAAGACAACTATTACAAGTAGAGATGGGTTTCAAGAACTGGTACTAATTTGGTTCCTGACTTGTTCAGTACTGAAAACATTTACATAAGGTACAGGATCAATAGTGCTGCTATCAGTATTCTTGTAACATTGATTCATTACCCTTTAGACACAACCACATATCCTCCAAATCATCTCTGCGTGGATGGCAGCAAGGATCCAGGATCAAGAGATCATTCTTCATGGAGACTGTTCCAGAGGAAGCAGTTTCTCCTGGGTGAAAAACTAAACCTGGTTGTTTCAGCATCACTCAGGCAAGCCTAAATACTTTTAAATTGATTTCAGTTGGTTATGTGTTTCAGGTCATCCTGACCATTCTGCTGTCATGGATGTAAGGCCGTGCTGGAACTACATTTCTCGTTGTTGAAAGATTTGTGCAGCGGTATCCAGACATATAACGCCCCATCACACGGGGCGTCAACGCCTCTCGTTTACTTTTAAATGAAGTGACGTCAAGGATGGTGAAATCAATTCTAGAAATTAATTCTAAATAGAAGTTGAAGACTTTTCAAGCGACAATGCAGCCGTCCTCCAGTCAGAACATCTTATGCAAATACCCTAGCGCAGACGCAAGCCAATCAAGTGCTTGCAAAACCAGAAAACTAATGTGATTGGCTGTCACTATGAGAAGAGACAGTAATTCTGATCCGATATCAGTGTCGTTTTTTGCAAAAAATTTTTTAAATCAATGTAGAATTTTCTATACTTCTGTGTAGGGATGTCAATTTTCAATCATTTCCATGATCGATCGTCGTTTAAATTAACAATCAAATAATCGATTAATCGTTAACCTTAATGCTGCAAAGTCTATTGCAGTAACATCCAGTCACTGGTATGACAGGATGTGCAAAAGTGTGTGTGTGTGTGTGTGTGTGTGTATATATATATATATATATATATATATATATATATAATAAAAAACTGTAAAATATATATTTTATAGTAAAGACAAAAAGTTTGGACACCTTCTCATTCAAAGAGTTTTCTTTATATTCATGACTATGAAAATTGTAGAGTCACACTGAAGGCATCAAGGGCTATTTGAGCAAGAAGGAGAGTGATGGGGTGCTGCTCCAGATGACCTGGCCTCCACAGTCACAGGACCTGAACCCAATCGAGATGGTTTAGGGGTGAGCTGGACCGCAGACAGAAGGAAAAAGGGCCAACAAGAGCTAAGCATCTCTCAGGGAACTCCTTCAAGACTGTTGGAAAACCATTTCAGGTGACTACCTCTTGAAGCTCATCAAGAGAAAGCCAAGAGTGTGCAAAGCAGTAATCAAAGCAAAAGGTGGCTACTTTGAAGAACCTAGAATATGACATATTTTCAGTTGTTTCACACTTTTTTGTTATGTATATAAAATTCCACATGTGTTAATTCATAGTTTTGATGCCTTCAGTGTGAATCTACAATTTTCATAGTCATGAAAATAAAGAAAACTCTTTAAATGAGAAGGTGTGTCCAAACCTTTGGTCTCAAACTGATATATATATATATATATATATATATATATATATATATATATATATATATATTAGACAGTTTCATCGGATGCATGCGCCTGGACCTAAGTTAACTTCCAGTCTGTGTTGTGTATATCGGTCTGGCTGCAGTGCCTTCTACAAACGCAGTTAAAGTCAAGGTGATGAGTAGACTGAAGTTGGGCTCAGGTGGCTGTGCTGCGGGATGTTTCCCATACATTATTTATTTTTGGAGACTCGCCACAATTTTAAAACTGATCGATTTTCAACAAGGCTTCGTTGAATAAACATGAGTAACGTTACGTACTGCACGTTTAATAATTCCTAACATTTATATGTTTAAATATCAAAACGAGGCACAGGTGTTTTTATATCGCTGTATTTCTGAAGGAAGACTTGCATGTTATATGCCTGATAAAGCAGTGTGTGAGCGTAGCTCTGCTTTGTTTACAGCTGTTACTGGGGAAACCTCTATTTCTCGCACTTTATGTCTATGCTTTAAAACATCTCCTGCTGGCAAAGGATGAATTTGCATTTTCATCAAGTCCGCCTGATCCACACAGAAAACATATTTTGTTTGTTATCAAAAAATATCTACTCTAGAGGGACTTGGCTGTTGTTATTGATTCTATTTGGAAGTCTACCGGTTAGGTTAGGTCCACAAAAGCGTTTGTTTATAAAAGTTTGTTTATGTTGTTGCCGTTGAAACCATCTGTATATATATGTGTGTGTGTATAACGTATGTGTGTGTGTGTAAAATACCTTTCTTTTAAATTTATAGCACAGTAATGAAGGCAGCAACATGTGGTAGATGGGACAGAACAAGAATCTATCATTGTGCTAATGTATTATAATACTAAAGGGAATGGCTCCTATACAGCGTGCATCGCGTAAACACAACCAGTGCGCAGAATGATGCACTTGAAGCAACACAAAGTCACAGCGTGTAGCATTACTCATAGAAATATTCAAAACACCAAAGGAAGAGATATTGTTGTGTATTATATGTGTGCAATATTTTAAGCCTTTTCTTTTAACAGTTTTAAATATCAGTTATTGTGCGCTCTTGAAGAGAGTTTCATTGTTTGGACTGTAGTAACTATGATGGGATGATACGCTAATCTGCCAATTCAATACTATCCCGATACTTGTGTGCCGATTCAATATATATATATATATATATATATATATATATATATATAATTTAGCATTGTGATTATAGTTATATAACTATTGCAATTCGTGACTTATCCAAATTGTCTGTAAAATGATGTTTGTTTCTGTAGATTTGAGGGAAAGATTAAAAACAAGGAGGTCTGGGAACGACTGAAGGGAACTGACAGCAGTGAGGGAAGGAAGTAATCACCAGAATGTAAGTTCTTTGAGAATGTGTGCATTATTACAAGTTGAGTTTTCATTTAAATGTGGCAATGTACACAGCTGGTCAAAAGTTTTAAATATATTTTAAAAGTTGAATTTATTTCTATAATGCACAGCTATATTTTCAGCATTAATTACTCCAGTCTTCAGTGTCACATGATCTTCAGAAATCATTCTAATATGATCATTTACTGCTCAATACATTTACTGCTCAATACATTTTTCTGATTATTATCAGTTGTTCCGAACAGTTGTGCTGCCCAAACATTTTGTCTACACTACAGTTATATTTATTTATTATTTATTTTATTTATTTATTTTATTTGGGGGGGGGGTTGGCTAATAGCAAGAATGCATACAATTGAAAACCAGTGGTAGAGAAGACTTTTGTAATTTTACAAAAGATTACCTTTTTTTCAATGTTTTGAACTTTGTGTTTTATAAAATAATAATGGAGAAAAAATTCAACTTTCCAGAAATGCTAAGTTTTCTTCCCCATCATTTCTAATATGGGGTGCGCTTCCCTAAAACCAACTTTGTTCAAAAAGTTCCTTCTTTACCAATAGAGTTCAGTCGAACTAACAACCGTAGTAAGCTAACTGCAGATGTGATTCACATCATGTATGTCATGAGCAGATGTACACTTTGATCTTAGCGGCAATAATGTGATTAGGTGCATGTAAATGCACTGATTTGTGATAATGAGCAATGTTTCCCGTTCAGCAAATCAGTATATGAAAAAGATCATGTGACACTGAAGACTGGAGTAAAGTTACTGAAAAATTCAGCTTTGCCTCATAATTATTTCAATAAATATGTTTAAGTATATTCAAAAAAAAGAGTATGAAAACTGTTATTTCTTTCTTTCTTTCTGTTTTCTTTTTTTTTTATCAAATTAATCTAGCCTTGGTGAGTAGAAGAGACTTCTCTTGAAAACCATAAAGAAAAGATTCCAGATTTTTGACTGGTTGTGAACATACATGAGCAACATTAACAAGATGATCCTCCCTTTCAGATCAGAGAAGGATGTTGACAGCAGGCCCAGGATGAAGAAGAGGAGGAAGAACACGTTTAACAATTTTCTATAAGCTTGCCATTAGTTATAATAAAAACAATGAACATGACTACAATAATATGCTAAATGTTATTAAAAGATTCCAGTTTGCAAGAAGTCTGAGTGTCTGACTCTACACTAGAGGAACTCTTTTCTGAAGAAGATCAGGTGCTGAGAAGAAGCCTTGTTCTACAGCAAAACACTGCATCAAGCCTCCTGTCCTTCCCTCAGAAGAGCCTGTCTTCTGCTGCTGGGGTAAGAAACACCCTCTTCCTCTTCTCTATCAGCTGTCCAGCACCTAACTCTGCCTCCTCAGCACTGTCTGAAAGAGTCTTCTCCACAGTCAGTAATCACAGATCACAGATTCTTCTGAGAAAGTCGATATGCTCATTTTCTTAAAAAACTTTGTTTTTTCGGGTGGGACAAATAATACAGGAGAGATGCTAGAAATCTCTATATTGTTCATTTTTCATATCTTTACGCTTTATGAATGTTTTTCTTCTGAGAAGCTCAAAAATTATGGTTCTTTGGTAATTGCTTTATTGTTTAGTTTTATCCTCTGATAGTGAGCACAGAGCCCTGATCATGACATGCAAGAAAAAGAAAGAAATCATGTCCATGATTTACTAATTCGTTCCCTCGATGTACTAAAACGTGCACGATTACTTTTACATTTCATTGATTTGCTAAATCGTATGCACAATTTACTAATTCGTTCTCTTGATGTATAAATAGTGTACACGTTTTAGCAAATCGAGGGAATGAAATAGAAAATCGTGCGCATGAATTAGCCAAAAAATTTTCCTGCATGTCGTGTAATTAAAGCACATCACCACTAGACATTTATACCAGGAGCCTCATATACGACGCTCACAGTTTTACTTTGTGCAATTTCTCTGTGCAGTATCTGCTGAATTGTTTCATATCTATTTATCATGTATTTTTTGTTGCACTAAATTATGTTGTATCAATAAGTTTACTGATAATTATTTATAATTTTCACTGATAACGTCATTAACCATCTCCCCATCCTTAAGACAAACATTTTCTGTTGTTCATATTGTGTAATCTATGAATTGATGTGTTTAGTTTTCTGTGCTCATAACTTAGTAACATTTTCCATGGTTAAAGAACAGGTGCAATGTTCAAAATGTTTTGGCTTCGTATTTTTAGAAAGTAGTGCTGAATAAATATTGATTTGTGAATGAATGCAGTGTGTTTTTGTCTATTTTATATTAGAATGTTTTTGTATTTGTTTGCATTGCATGTATGTAATTAATGTATTAACTATGAATCCCCTATAATTAGATTACAATTAGATTTCATAAGGTTTATTTTTTGCCCCAGAGATGGATTGAGTTTATTAGTTCTTTATGTATTTCAAGGTAATGGTGAGGTGAAAATATGAATTACCAATATGATCCTGTAATGTCACGTCCCCATAAGGTGCCAGTTTGGTCGTCAGGACATACTCATCACGTTCCAGCAACGTTCCACTATAACGTCGCCACGACGGATATGGGAATCACAAAGTTACGTCACTGGAACGTTATGTGGTACGTCGCTGAGACCAATATGGTATTTTATAGGAACGTCCTCATAACGTGACAGTTTGGTCGCTGGGACATACTCATCACGTTCCAGCGAAGTTCCACTATAACGTCGCCACGACGGATATGGGAATCACAAAGTTACGTCGCTGGAACGTTATATGGTACGTCGCTGCGACTAATATGGTACTTTATAGTAACGTTCTTATAATGTGCCAGTTTAGTCGCTGGGACGTACTCAACACGTTCCAGCGACGTTCCACTATAACGTCGCCACGACGGATATGGGAATCACAAAGTTATGTCACTGGAACGTTATATGGTACGTCGCTGCGACTAATATGGTACTTTATAGTAACGTTCTTATAATGTGCCAGTTTAGTCGCTGGGACGTACTCAACACGTTCCAGCGACGTTCCACTATAACGTCGCCACGACGGATATGGGAATCACAAAGTTACGTCGCTGGAACGTTATTTGGGACGTCGCTGCAACGAATATGGTCTGGTCCAGTTACGTCGTCACGACGTAACTGTGTTAGCTGGGATGTCACAGTTATCATTGTCTGCTTTATTTGCTTTTTATTTATTAAAATACATGCAATTGGTTGATGAAACATTTATTAAAATTAAGATAAAATTTGTACAAAACGAAATTCGTTTTTAAGAAAGGTTTTCTACAAAGCAAAATTTTATGAAGTGGTAAATATCATGTCTGACGATTTACAAAACTTCATTAAGTGGTAAAAACCATGTCTCCCTATATATTGCGCATCTTATGATCCTATCTAAAAAATGAAAATAATTTTTGATAAAAAATGTTTGTAAAAAATATTTTAATGACACGGTTTTGGCGGTTATAGAGTTCTAATGACGGTGTTCAACTATTACCGCCGGTCTCACGGTTATATACTAACCGTCACACCCCTACTTTTGTGACAATTGGAGACAATTTGGAATGCAAATCTCTCGTCACATGGACCCCTTTTATGGTGTTTTACAGTGTGGTCTACTAGTCTTTTTTGGAGCATGATACTATGCTTTAAGATTTTTAAAAAGCATTCTGTCTGTCAGAAGCCCCTTTCACACTGCACGTTGGGACCCAGAAATTTGCCGGGTCGCCTTATGTGTGAACGCAAACACGTCCCGTGTCGGGGACCTAGTAACATTGCCGGGTTCAGTCCCGGAACGAGCGCTGTGTGAACAAAAGCCAGAACTAATGCTCTAAAGGGTGTGTCGCAGTGATGACGCATGTTATCATCTCTTTTACCGGGTGTTTTGAAGGCAGATCAATGATCGTGACAAAAAAAAACTGTAATGAAGCAGAGATGAGTTAGCTCCTCACTATCCATGCTGAAGCTGAGATCGTTCGCCAGCTTAAGGGAAAGTTAACGTGCCTAGCGTTTTCAAATCGTACATTACACGTCACGCCCTGATGTCACATGTCTTTACGTGTTGTGTGTGAACGCACATATTCCAGGTAATCACTGGCAGTGGGAAAGGGGCACAATCTAGTGACCCGGGAACAATTGCCGGGACACATTACTCGTGTATTTTCCAGAATAGCAGTGTGCAAGGGTCTAGAGAGAACAGTAGTTGTAGTGGGCCTTTGAAGATCATCTACAATGATAATCAGCCTAAGAGGACTCCTGATCTCAGTGCACTAGCTCCCAGCTGTGAATGGCTTTCTGGCCGGCCACTTGAACTGCACTTCCCTGCATCAATCCACACATACAAGTGTATACCTTGTTGTTGCTTCAAATTAGCCAGGTTTCCATCCTAAGAATCTGATCTGCGCGTGATGTACGAGCTCCTGTCTGTAGTCTGTGTTTGTGTTACAGTGCAGCAGCTCGTTAATTAAAACAGCGATTAACTTACCTGTACAATAAGCGGTTTAGAATGTGCATTCTGCAATTCAATTTCGAGCGTGCAGTAATATAATCACACATGCATGAGGAGTGCTTTCATAGTATGTATGTATTTGCTATTTTAACTGTTTGGAAATGGAGCGTAAATGTGGAAGTCCTTCAAAGATTTATCCGGTTATGCCCTCTATAGGACCGGCGACTAGTCGACGTCAAGCTTAAAGCATCATGGCAGGGCATTGAAGTCGACTAATCGATTAGTCAGTGCAACCCCTAGAATGCAGTCATGGTAGTCCATTCTGGGAGGCAATTATACAGAAGTACTTTGATGACAGTCTTTGCTCGGGCACTTCAGAATGACCATAACATTTCAGATGCTATTCAACAAAATCTGTCCGCTGGTTAGTTATGCCGTCCCATGGCACAAAGTTACATTACATTACTGAGTTAAAAGCCATCCAAGCGAGCGTTTCTTTTCAAAATATGGCATTTCCATCTCTAGTTTCTGATGCGATACTTCCAAATTTGCACAAAAAAAGGGGGTGTTGGAATCATAGCTAATGAGGCACAAAGTTGCTTTCCCAAACCTTCACCCTTCTTGCTCTGCTTTAGTCGAATGAGCGTTCAACCTCCACCCAAACTGCTGAGACCAGGGGTGGCCAGCCTTGGTCCCCTACACTTCTGCAATGTTTTGCAGAAAACCCTAATCAAACACACCTGAACAAGATAATCAGGGTCAAAGGGTTACAACATCTGCATTCCACTTGCAAACTTCCCTGAGCACTTCCCTGCGGTTTTGACCGATGGAGTTAGTCTACTTCATTTGCACATTTCAGGCAGCTCCATAGAGCACAATGCAACATGATTGTGACATCCCTGCACATGTTTGACAAGTGTTTGAGGCTGGGATACTCACAATGGGGCTGCGACTCCGGGGCTGCATGTACTGACTCAGGGCTCCTCTGCATTTCTCCACCACATGCTCCATCTGCAGGTAACTGGCTGCAGTCAGGTAGTTCACGATCTCTTTGGCACTGAACTGCAGCATCCCTGTGTAACAGGACTGGAGGAGCTCAAACACCACCGCCGAGCTGTGCAACATGGACACCTGCTGGATACACAAAGTATTTGATGACAATCGAAGTCAACAAATGGCTTTCAAAATTAAAGGTGCAGTGAAATGGAAGTAGCAACAGATCTTCCGTGTTGTGCGGAACTGATTATTGAAGAAAGGAAGAAAAAAACAAACTAAGGATGGGGCCTTGGCTTTATACACTGATTGCTGATTGGATAGAGGCAGATCTAAATATGAGCTTTCACTCGATCGAAATAAAGCGGTAGAGTTTAAGTAAATAAAATGATTGGAGAAGTCCGACATATGTCTTAAGAGAGAAGTCTGTTGCTTCACAGGAAGACGGAGTTAGGGACATTTTGATTCAAAATGATCATGTTTGTTTTCTTTATTTTCTAAAAGCACAACATTGTGTTGATACTGTGAGTGAACAAAATTAAAAGTAGAGGCTTTACAGTTACGGATTATTAATTAGCAAAAGTTATGGCGTATCCACGTAAAACATGCAAGTGATCATGCTGGAGCCTCCACTTCAAAGTGCGCATAGCTTCCACTCTTTGCACAAACTATTGGATATAGCGCACATTTATCTAGGTTTAACGTTTAAACATTGTTCTATGCTTGAACTGTTTTAGTATATCTATAGATTTTATTTTAGGCAAGTCTGTGATGATTTGAGAAGGCTAAATTCATCAAACATATATGATCAGCTTAGCATACGGTCTGCCGCTGGCTAGTTGGTCATTACTTTAAAAAACAAAAACTTATATTTAACAACCAAAAAATGCTCCAAACGTTTTTCGAAATTAACTTAATAAAAAGAAAAACTAAAAAACTAAAAATATAATCACTTTGCCATATTTTTTGATGGCTGAAACAGTAGCAGGCTATAAGCTGTTTTGGGAGAAGGGAGGAAAAAGGCGGGATCAGGCAGGTAAGTCTGATAAGCTGTTGGACACGGCCTGACTCGGGCCTGAGCATCTCAGATAAATCTGATGCCCATGCAGGGCTCTAGTGTAAATTCCTCTGTTCATAAACAAGGCACAGTGCATGCATGTTCTTCGTCAGCAGCGTTGTGGACTCCCCATAATGGTGGAGAATGGGACAAGGAGGAGAAGAATTAAAGAGTTAAAGTCTTTATTTTTGTTTTCTTTGTGCACAAAAAATGTTCTCATAGTTTCGTAAAATTACGGTTCTATCTACAACCTAACCTGATGTGACATACAGCCAAGTATTATGACCCATCCTCCGAATTCGTGCTCTACATTTAACCCATCCAAAGTGCACACACACAGCAGTGAACACACACAAACACACACACACACACACACAGACAGACACACAGAGCAGCAAGGTTTGGTGCCTTGCTCAAGGGCACCTCAGTTGTGGTATTGCCGGCCCAAGACTCGAATCCACAACCTTAGGGTTAGGAGTCAAACTCTTTAAACACTAGGCCACGACCTGCCTATCTACTTTTTTTAGACCTATACATCTAGTTTTTACAGCTATGTGAACTTGTCCATAATACAAAAAATAAAGTTATTGTTATGCATCTCTTTGGCCAAGCATTCAAATAATGCATCTCATAATCTTGTACTGCAGTTATATCTGATCAAATGCACATTACTATTCTTTAGCTTGAGTTAAATCAATTATACTTGGTTAGAACAGCAGCTATGCTAATTATGTCTCTATTCGTTTCTGTTTCTGCCACGAGCTTCAGTCTGGATCCAGAACACCTGAGAAGAGACGATGCCCACCTCTCAGAGGACCTCAGATGATGCTAACCCTGAAACAACACACAGAACTAACACATTTTGATATAAAAGTTTGATTGCAACATATAATAATTGCTGTTAATAGTGTTAATAAACCATTATCCATATAAAAATTCAAGACAATACTTTATTCAACTTTTTGCAAGTGCAAGTATTTGATAGTTTCTGTCCATTCGGCTTGTTTTATTTCATTTAACCACAGCTGCTGTCAGTTTTTTGTCTGGCAGTGGCAGCAGGTATACAATAACATTTCTAATTGGAGAATGTATTTACATTATGTAGCAGAGCATGTGCTGGTTTAAATGGGCCGCCTCCAGCTAGCGCTGTCACATAATTGTAACGTCGGCCCTAAAAGGGTCTACTGAACCAAAGTCTTTCAGGACATTTTATTTTCAAAATTGAGTGTTTCCTTAAATGGATCGGTGGAGAGAAAGAATGGAATTCCAGACTTGCTTGGAATGCACAACTACATTGTACAACAAACTGTCTGTATTTTTCCATAAAGTCTAGTTTATGAACCACTACAAGTTATTATTTTTACACCTTTTAGGATATGATAATCAGAAATCACTTCACAGAGACAATAACAAACGAAAAGTTTAGTGTTATTGGTGACACTATTTTATTAGATTTGATCAAATGGTTTGCTTCTGACGGCACGAGAAGCCCCTCACCTGTAGCTCTGCTGAGGGGTTCAGGAGAAACTGGTCCCTGAGAAACGCAGAGCAAGCAGCCAACACGACCTTGTGACCCCTGAACATGCGCCTGCCTCCCGCCACGATGGTGACGTCACAGAAGTGCTGCTGTGTCCGCAGGAAGTTCATGTTACTCAGGGCGGTGTCTCCATGAGCAGGCAAACGGAAACTCACCACATCCATGTTTCTACTACAGCTAAAAAAAAAAAGAATAATAATAATACAAAAAAGATTTGTGTGTTTGTATATATGTGTATGTGTACATGCATACAAACAACTGATATCTACACTTAAAAATATAATTGAGTTTGTTATTCTTCATAATTTAAAGGATTTCTGTACAGTTACAATCTTTCTGAATATTTCAGTTATTTTTAATTTATAGAAGTTACATATTAACAAAAACACAGAAACAATATGTCCATGAATATTCTCATACCGACATAAATTCACAGTTAGAAGAGATGAGAGGCACAGGGGTTCATTACAGGAGTTGTGTGTGTGTGTGATCATTATCAAGGCTTGTTTACATCAGTGTTGAGCTAAAGTAACGCTAGCTCGCACTGTAGCGTCTTTTGTTTCACACACTGCCCTCAATACAATACAAACACTTCACTTAAATGATAAACATGAACTTACTTGAGCGATTTGGTGAGGAGAAATCAGTAATCCTAAAATAAAACAATACTAACTTATCACATTTATGATGTCTAGAGATCAGTCCAGCTCCACATCACCGCACGAGCGCAAACACCAAACCAAAACACTCTTTGCACGGATCTGTTCACAGAAGTCTGCGGTCTCTGTGTGTCTGATCTCGGTCATTCCTACCACACATTTTCTGCTGTACTCCTTGTGTTTTTACACAATTGCAGCAAAAATTTGTAGGATGAAATGAAATAAGAAAAGTTAACAGGAAATTTAGAATCTCAAAGATGATTTTCAAAATAAAAGTCCCGTCTGAACGACATCTAGTTCATAAGAGCCAGTCGCCTGTTTGTTTACTCTACAACGCGCTTGCTTTTAGCTAAAGTTTCTTGTTAAACGAGGTTATTAAAAAAAACGAAATGATGCGGACTGATTCTTCCACAAAAGCATATAACGTTACCATCAGTTATAAACTATGAGTCCACATGAGGCTTACTATCAGTAATGGAGAAAATGTTTGTTCGTTTGCATTCATTCATCGTTTTATTATTATTATTTTTTATATATATATAGATTTTGTAATTTTTAATTTAAATTGAGTTTAAATTTTAATCTTACGTGAATTTTTATTTTTATGCTTACATGATAATTGGTATCCAGTAGATAACCACGTGGAGGCGCTATGAATTCAGGATGGACCGCCAATAAAATAAATAATTTGCAAACCTACACCGAGAAACATGAATAAATAAATAAATAAATAATAATAATAAAATAATAAAGTGAATATAACATGAAAAAAGATTAGACATATGCCGAACCCCCAACTCAAGTAGGCCTACTGACTCTTGTATTCATTGTAACATACATTTCCTAGTGCTTTGGCGGTTGACAAATAATTTAAAACGAGATCAAATCTGAAACTGAAAATATTGTAACTCTAATACACTTAATGTATGCCCTCATGAAGGCCTGGAATCTCACAACATGTTAATATAATAGTTGATATAATTGATTACACTTATGTTATGACATGAAACAACACCGTTTGATTGAAGACTATACCTACACTGATCAGCCACAACGTTAAAACCACCTGCCTAATATTTAGTACGTTCTTCTCATGCAGCCAAAACAGCTCTGATGCATTGAGGCATTGACTTGACAAGAGCTCTGAACATGTCCTGTGGGCTCTGGCTGTCTGGCACCAAGACATTAGCAGAATATACTACAAGTTATGACGTGGGATTGGATTTGTGGGTGCAGCACTTCTTATAGATGCAAAGTCGAATTGAGATCTGGGAGAGTTGGAGGCCATTCGAACACTCCTGGATGTTTTTTTTTTTTTTGTTTGTTTTTTTGCAGTGTGGCAGGTGCATTATCCACTGCCTTCAGGGTACAAACACCATTACCATAAAGATATCTATGTGTTCTGCAATGATCTTTAGGTAGGGGGTACATGTCAAAGTAACATCCACATGAACGCAGGACCCAAGGTTTCCCAACAGAACATTGCACACACATCCGCTGGCCTGCCTTCGTCCTCCTGCTGCAAGCATTTGCCCATGTAAACAACACACATGCACCTAGCCATCCACCTGATATAAAAGAAAATGTAACCTTCTTTTACTTTTCCAAGGTTTATTTCTGAAACACACACAATACAACACTGTAGCCACTTTCAGTGATGGACAGGGGTCAAGTTGTCCTTCTTTGCACCACTTTTGGTAGGTAGGACTACTAATCAAAATGGCAAGCCTCTGGGTGGAAACAAACCCAGAAGACGTGTCATTTTAGAGGTGCTCTGACAGGTGCCATTGTAACGATAATATCAATGTTATTCACTTAACTTGTCAGTGGTTGTGGCCGATCAGCGTTAACCACAGAACCATTTAAACCAACTCGGATCTAATTTTGTCCATGTGTATTTCAGCCCTATTAATAGCATTTGCATCAGTAAGAAGCGGGGCGAGTTGCATTTTATTGGTAGAATTTATTAAACATGATTTCATCAAGAAACCATCAGTTACAGTGGTTGAAATGTCTTTTAAAATGTATTAAATGACACCTCGATCATCAAAAAAAACCAAACAATACCTAGATCATGAGCAATAGTCTCAATGTGGTTTTCATCAGAATTATAGACGTTTGAGACTGATAGACTTCTAAAGACAACGGATGTCTCACAAACTACTCCCTTGAGATCATGGGTGAGTACTGAATACTTCTGAATGAGCACAGTGATCAGAAATGCAACCGTAATGTAGAGGCATATGGTCTCTTAATCAAACAAGACCAGAGAGAAGGTTAAACGGGATTTAAAACACTGTCAGGATCAAGTCCAAAAACACAATTAATGTTGATACTCTGCAATTTAACACACTTGAACCCGAGTGCACTCTGGAAATACAACGATGCGGTTTATAATCTAGAGTAATGAAAGCCATATTCATAAAGCCCTGTGATGGAAGAATGTGATCAGTAACATCACTTTGATGGATCAGTAACTCAACCAAAAAGTGCTAAATCTATGTTGTTGTAAACTACACTGTACAGTACATGGTTGCAATGACACACACACACACACACACACAAATCTTAATTTCTTCCCAATGTACAGTTTACACATCAGATTTATACAGGTAAACATCAAACATACAGGATCTCATTATCAGAGTTCTGTTTCCATCCAGCCATTTTAAATCCAAGTTGAACTGCATGTTCTCTTGATCTTTGCACACAAAGAAAATCAATAAAATATGGCCCTTATGAATTTGATGCAACTCTCAGATGCTGTCCAGTGTTACTGCAGCTTGCATTAACACTTGCAGAGGACTAGAAAACACACATATAAAGGCATCACAGTCTACATTCTTTGTCAACTTTAAACCAAACCGGTGAGCATTCAGTTGTAAAGATAGTAATGAGTTCTAAAGGAAGACCTAAAAGTACTGTAATTCATTTTTCAGTGTCCACTCCCAATCCCAAAAACACCTTGCTAAATGTGTCGAAATGAAAAGAAATTGGTGGGTTAAGGGGAAGGCATTTTGAAATGCACCATCATGCAAGTGAACATCAGCTATATGACGTTCTTGAAAGCCACTTGTCTAAATAATTTAGTTAAAAGCAAAAGCCGTCCGAATTGTCAGTGTAGTTTAAGGGAATTCAATTAAAAGTGTGACTCAATTTGACAGGTATTCTGATAGAAGTCTATTTCCGTCTAATGAACTGCCAGTGAATTGGTAACATTTGAGGAGAAGTGCAGTCAAAGAGCGACTTTATGTGCGCCATATCCGTTAGCGTTCATTGATCCTTGAAGAGACATAAAGAAGTTACACTGGAAAAGTGCTGTGCATATTTTTCTGTAAACTCATAAAGAAACAGTGCTCAACACCACTCTCTCCCCCAGTGCGTCCCACAGCTGTCTAATCGGATCATTTATGAGAGACAAAACCCCATAAATATGCTGGCAGAACAAAAAGAAGCCAAATTAAAACCCAAACGGCCACTGCAAAGAACAACTGAAAATTAAACCGTGGCATAAGGCTGATTTCAGCATAGATTTGAGAGGACAGAGATGGAAACAACCGAAGAATGAGCCACCGATGCATCATGTAATGTTCCCTTGTGTAACAATCTAATTACAATAGACCTTCATTGATCGGTCAACCCATAGACCGGGCCATGGGCACACACCTGGTGTTCAATATCATAAAGCAGAAGCTCTAGAGCCAAAACAAGCGGTCGATTTAGATCGATCGCCAAACGGAAACAACGCAGCAGCATTAAAGTAAGACACAATGTCCACAATGCACTTCCAGGCTGGGGATGTTGTGCAATCCATTTGCAATGCTGTGATGCAAGTTCTATCGTTAAGGAAAGTTTGTTAAGTTTGGACACCATGTCCTATGAGTCAAAGGAAATTTGTAGTAACTGATGTAAAATGATATGGTAATATGCTCCATCTATGGGAGTAGAAATCAGGGAAGCATGCTTTGCTTAAGGTTAAGGACAGTGTGGAGAGCGGGTCATTATTGAAGGAAAATAAAGAGGAAACAAGAGTACAGGAGGAAGGAAGTCTTAATATTCAATCCATCTTCTCTTTTTGGACCAGTTTCGGTGCGTCGACAAACTCCCGTCCGTTGACCACGATGACCGCAGCCGTAAGAGCACTGGCCATTCCCCAGAACAACACGTATGCCAGGGTCTCCGTCCACGTGTCACCTGACAGACAGAACCAGATCTATCATTCACAAACTAAACAGGCACTACTGTACGTACATTTTCCAAAGAGAGCAACAGTAATGGAAGCGAATAATGATTAAAATCACTGTAACACACATCTCTTGTGGGTCAATGACATTTAACGGTAAATTAAATGACAAATCTAGTTTAAAACATGTCGAGTTCTTAAACATGTATTTTTGGTTTTCATGTTGGTTTCATTTAAATGTACTGACTCATGCATATAAACCATGTGATGTAATATTATTAAAGCTAACATCTTCTTTACATTCCACACATATATTCCACAATATATATTTTTAAGATGTATACACAGTATATATAGTTTTTTTTTCAACAGATCTTATTTATTAATAGATAAATATCAAGCTTTTATGGAGTTGCACCTCATGACATGACAATATGAACTAACTTTGCATTAATAAAATATGATGCTTAATACTTTAAGAGACTTCTTGACCTTGACATGATATAATTATATTTTTTGTTTTTAATTTTCACATTTTGTTTGCACCCCATGTCTTTTTCTAAGTCACATCACACGTTCTTATTTTATGATATCAGGACATTTGCAAAGTGAAATTTAATTCTGAAATTAAAAACATTCTTTTTAAGTAAATCCATGTAAGAATTAATTTTTTTATTAAATAAATAAATGGATATTTGTCGGGGTAGCACCATATTTAATTTTTGTCAGAAGTACAGTGTTGTACTTTAACATAAAGATTGTTCAGCTAAAGAAACTTCTTTCCAAATAAACCTTCAGTGGACAAAAACTCCATGAAACGGTTTTGAAAGTTGTGAAAAAGTGATCTAGAACCTGCCATTGTAAACCTATCCCTCACAGCCTAGCTGTTAAATTCAATTTGGCATCTAACCTGACTAACGTCTATAGATTTGGACAAAACCGTGTCATGTTATTGACCCTATTGCTTTATTGCATGTTGTGTTATAATGCCAAACCTTACCACTCATTAGGAGACAGATGATGCACATGGAGAAGGCCACCACCATAATAACAGGAAGCTGTAGAAGATAATTATGAATATAAAATAAGCAGGGAACCCCCAGCAGCTGGTGGTGTTGAACTATTAAAGTGTTGACTGAATGAAGGAGCTTGGAGTAAAGTTTCTTCATCCCAGTAATGAGCTCTTTTAATTCGGATTCTCTCTTACAACTAGCAGTATGGGAAAAGCACTGACCAAGAGGAACTTCCAGTCCTTCTGCATGTGCAGAGGCATCAAGCCGTCGGTTTCATCTACTGTATAGTTCCCGAGGAAGAGATCGATGGAGTCCTGTGGGCAAAGCCAGCTACTTAAGATTCAATGCAGTCTGATTAAAAGACATAAAGATAAAAGAATTCATACGCACTTGTCTGAACCCGTCTGAGAAATTGTTCTTGTAGTAACGGATCATTGAGTTCCAGCCGTCCATTACCAAGCCCCAGTGAGTCCTCTTCCCGGTTCTGAGGTCAAAGGTGAAGGTTACAACGGTGGACGCACACAACTGTGCTCATTCTGAAAGGAGTCTGGGATGAATACCTGGTGAAGTCGGTTTTCAATGCTCCGGTTCCTGCGTACTGTTTAGCACAAGCATTGGCATTGTCTGCCCACGCTGAGAGAAAAAAAAAAAAAAAAAAAAGGAAAATAATGAGGTTTCTTGCTTTATTTACTGTCTCCAAAACAAGAGAATTGTCTACTACGGGAATTTCTAGCAAAACAAACACACCGTTCTTATAAATCTTCTCAAAATCAGCCTGTTCCTCGATTTTCTGGCCTACGTGGAGGACGCCCATCCTCTGAAATGACATACAGCTCAAGGGGATGACAAATCAATATTTAACCACATTATTAGCAGATTTCTAAATGTCTCCAAGCAATCATAACCACATAAAAGTGTTTTACACTTCCTAAGCAGACCTGATGCAACAAGTTTCAAGTAAGTGGCGCTGACTGAGAGAAAAGCTGCAGAATTAGAGCCAGTCAGCTTTCTTGAGTGCGTAAGTGTCCTCAATTGCATCACACCTTAATATGCGTCAGACAAGCTAGTTGCGATGTGGCGTCACCTGTAGCTGGCTCTGTAGGGAGCGTCTGGCCAGCAGGCTCTGAATGACGTTGGTGCGGTCCAGACAGTCCATACAGTTACTGCGGAAGGTTCCAGACTGCTGGGACGTCACCTTCCCCTCTGAGCTCACCATGAAATACCTGCAGAATCAGCGTTCAGGAACCAGATCAAAGCCAATCAGTGACAGCATCACAGACCACAGTCTTTCCTATAGAACGGTACAGAAATGAATACGAACCCAAACTCCTCTTGCATGTCAGAAACAGCATCGACGAGAATCTGGAGGCGATGCCATCTCATCTTACTGCATTCTTTGTGGAAGTCAAAGGCGATGTACCTCAAAAGAGATTCAAGAGTCACTACACAGCAATAAAAAAACAAATAGCAGATGAAACAAGTGTTTTGATAGTAATAATAAATGTTTCATATTAGCATATAAAACTGGTTTCTGAGGGATTATGTGACATTGAAAACTGGAGGCACGATGCTGAAAATGCAGCTTTGACATCACAGGAATTAATAACATTATAAATTAAAATAGAAAACAATATTTAACAATATTACTGTTTTAACCTATTTGATCAATTAAATGCTTTTGTGAAAGTAAGCCCACACTTTTAAAGTAACACCACACTTTTCCTTAATAAGCTGCATGGTTTTAGGCATACATTTTTTCTGTGCTGCACTTTAATTCTTTATCTTAAAGGGATAGTTCACCACAAAATGAAAATTATGTCATTAATAACTCACTTTCATGTCGTTCCAAACCCGTATGACCTTCGTTCATCTTCACAACATAAATTAAGATATTTTTTTGATGAAATCTGAGCATTTTCTGACCATCCATAGACAGCAGCACAACTGACACGTTCAAGAAAGGTAGTAAGGACATCGTTAAAATAGTCCATTTGACACCAGTGCTTCAACCTCATTTTAATGAAGCAATGAGAATACTTTTTTTTGTGTAAAGAAAATAAATATTACGACTTTATTCAACAATTTCTTCTCTTCATTTCAGTCTTTGACATGCCTTCATGAGTACCACGACGCTTGCAAGTATTCTCACAGCTTCATTAAAATAAGGTTGAAGCACTGGTGTCACATGGACTATTTTAACCATGTCCTTACTACCTTTCTGGACCTTGAACGTGTCAGTTGTGCTGCTGTCTATGGATGGTCAGAAAATGCTCAGATTTCATCAAAAATACCTTTATTTGTGTTCAGAAGATGAGGAAAGGTCTTACGGGTTTGGAACGACATGAGGGTGAGTCATTAATGACATCATTTTTGGGTGAACTGTCCCTTTAAGCGTCTGCTCAAAGTATATTCCTAGAAAGGGCAATAGTAATTGCCTTAGCAAACACCACTAAAAATGCATCTGTAGGAATTAAACGAACGAGTTTGAAGTACTTGATGAGTCCGTTCTCCACGCCATTGACCATTCTGGCAAAGGCCTGTTCAAGAGGCAGTTCAGATCCTTTCTGATTCACCTGCAGACAAAGCAATTATCTTCAACTATTTGACCAATCACACTCAACTGCAACTTTCTGCAGGTGGATTGAAAGATTGTACTCACCAAATTTAGAATCACTTGCTTGCCATAAATGAGAACCTGTGACTCGAAATGCCTCCTGAATCCATCCATCTGCAAGGATAGATAGATAGATGGACAGATGGATAGATGGATAGATGGACAGACAGACAGATAGACAGACATATATACAGACAGACATATATACAGACAGACAGACAGACAGATCACATAAGTGTTCTTACGTGATTGAGGTCGGTGCTTATCTGAGGCTTGGGCTTGTACTTCAGGTTGGGTCTTTGAGACCAGAAAAAGGGCATGGAGCCTCGAGTCTGTGTAAGAGGTGAGTGAAAGAGCACAAATTAAACCTCTGAGGTGAATTCTGGGAGGACAACAACAAATATTTATGTAATAAAGGCCAACAGTAGTTTCCACCAACCTGCACAAAGGACGCCCGGGCATTACTGTACTGCACGATCTGTTCTGTCTCAACGAAGTTAGCAGCATGTCCTTCAGAGTCAATGCCTGAGACGTAGGAGAAAACTGGAAGATCTGCACCAAAGACTACTGCGTATATAAGTATATTTGCTTGAACACATCTCACCTCTGACATAATATCGGACTCCGGCTCTGAAACAGCTCCGTCTAGAGATGAGGATCCACTCAAACACCTTCCCATTGATGCAGCACGGCTTCATCACAATAACTGAAGCAGTGGCTTAAGACTCAATATCACACACATTTTCCAACTACTACTTATTTCCTCAATTTCATCCCAAGCAATTGTGTTTTTAGATTATGGACAATATTATCAACTAGTAACAATGTCATCTTTAACAGAAACCGTTCACAGTTCATAAGGCGAAATAAAGTGAGCAACTTGAACCACAAACAACACGACATCTCTCAAAGGATACATCCGTGGATGACAGGAAATGCAAATTTATGGAGCTGAAAAAGGGGAATCAGTGACTTAGCATGCACAGTTTTCTCATAGGTTTAATGGTTTCTGAACTAGGTTTATTTTTATACCTCAGGCTGAGAGATTATTTCTCTTAAAAGGTTTCCATTCCACATGAATCTCTGGTCTGCCTGTGTGGAGACATGACAGGAGACAGGAATCACTGGAGAAGTTAGGGTTGTTTTGAGGGTGTAATTCACAAACAGAGTAACCAAATGTCCTCGAGATGTTTGAAACTTCAAACAGCTCTGTGTCTCTGTTGTGCCATCACTGTCTTTGCTCTGCTCACCCTCTCCAGCAGACTCATCTCCTGGAAGTCCGGGCTGGTGTTGGACAGGCGCTGCTGGGTGTGGGTCAGGTCGTAGTCCGTGCAGAAGTAGAAACCGTCTGTGTTTAGGACATTGCTAAGCATGGACAGAAACGCCTTGTTGTCCTGCATCTGTGAGTAGGAAACAGTGAGTGAATAATAAGATTATTGGCCAAACTTGATGTGAACAGAAAGAAGACTAGGGTCATTGGTTTAAATCTTAATTTATTTGGGGCCTTTTCCTTTTTTATGGCATGAAAGTAAAATAATGACAGGACAATAGAGAGAAGATGGAGAAGTGGGATGAGGTAGGGTCCTGCAATATCACTTTGATATTAAAACCTGGCAGTCAATATTAAAATATTTCACAATATATCGATTTTTAATGAAAATGTGACTTAAAAAAAAAACAATTTACTAGTGGAAAAAGTCCCTTTGGCAATGTCAAAACTATTGAAATAAATAAATGATTGAAATACAAATATTTATAATTTATTTTATAATTATATATAACTATATATTTATATATAGCAGATTAGAATAAAGAAAATATGCAACAATAAAGCATTATTATCATCATCATACTGTGTAACAACAAAATATATTAATTTGATAACATTAATTATTTTATTAGATTGTAATATTTATATTATTTAAATTATTAATTCTTATTGTTTATTAATAATTATTTTACTAATAATAATTACCCTAACAACAACAATACATTAATTTGACAACATTATCTTAATATGTAAATTATTTGTAATTATAATTGTTTAATAATAATTATTAATACTACTAAAAATAAAGCTACTAATTTGTTTGCATGAATAATAAAATAATAACATTATTTAACGGAAATAGCATTTTGACTTTCTCTTTTTAATAAAACACTTTAAGTTTAATTTAAATGGATCTAAGACAACTAGCAAATTAGTATTTTAATACAGAATTTAATACAATACAACTAGCAAAAATACAGAATCTCTCTCACGAACACTTCGGCCGGGTTTCACAGACAGGGCTCAGACTGAGAAGCCAGGATTATGTCATACAGTAGTTCAATTAGGACATTTAAGTCATTTTTATTAACATGCCTTAGAAAAAAACACTACTGGTTTTCATCTTGAGACTAAACAAAGGCACTGATATGTTTTAAGATCAGTCAGTGTGGGTTTCCTTCAGTAGAAACAGTTCAGAATTACACTTTAGGCTTAAGTCTTATCTGTGAAACCGGGGGTTAATGTGTTTGTAGCATAACTAACTGCTAAACCAAGATTTTGACAAAAGGAAGTGGTTTGACATGTTCAAAAAAGGCAGTTTAAAGTCAAAGTGCATATCATGTATTCAAAACATGCATGCTCATGAGTTAATCTGCTCTAATGCATCACACAACGCTCTTACTTTAGCACAACTCATTCATTCATACTGAAAACAAGCTTTGCTCCATGTGCAGGTGCCAAAACTAAGCTCTCAACCAATGCCAGGCCTTTCAATCTCAGCATATGCTTTCTGCAGTAAAAGGATCACGCTCCACTAAGCTCTGGAGTGGAACAGGAATGACCTGAATTGATTCCTCCTCCAAGAAGAACCTGGTCAGCAGAACCATTTGCCTTTATACGCAAACTCGTCTCTTACTGCAGTTATTCCCTTCTGCTCAACTCCGAGCATATAATTACATGCAATTCATTATGAAAATGTCACAATAGTCAACACAAAAAAGATAAAGACAATTCATGCAAGGAATCGTCACCTTATCAAAAAGGTGTGGCACTTTCATCCAGGCAAGAAACATAGTTTAGAAAGTATGCAAACATTGCCGAGAATGCAAAGCGCACTTGCATCTTGTTATTAATTCGTTTTCTGACACATTCTGGAACTAAACTAACCAAACTAGTGGAGCTAGATGCATTCACTGCAGACCTCATGCGCTTACATTGAACCTTCCGACAAAAGTCGAGATGTTTGGAGTGCTTTAATGATCTAGTTGTTTGCAGTCGAGCCTCCCGTGTACTGGTTTCAACTCGAAACACTTCCCATGTCCAGTACTGGTCTACTCACAGGCTGCATCCAACGCCATTTCAGCCGAAGTCTTATCCTCACTAAATAATGCAGCAGCAAGTATACAACACTGTAATGAGATATCGCTGCGCTCGAGGCAATTTTGTGTACACCAAAATTCATAAGCCGGGGGTGAATCTGCTGTGTTGTTCATACAGTACTTCTGAGTAAGCTTTAAATGGAAAAAAGTCTTAAAAGTTCAGAGCAGGAAACCTTTGGTTATGATTTAGAGACGCACCGGGCAACTGATCAAACAACGACTGACATTTAGAGCCCACTTTCTACTCGAGGTGTCACAAACATCAGCATTACACTGAAGGTTGAGGTTAGGGACTTTGATGACCTGAAAATCTGTGAGGTGCAATATGGTCTTCTTATAGGAAATCACATCAAACTCCAGCGCTTTCCACACAGTGTGGCCAAACAGGTCGCCCACTTTCCTTTTCCGTGTGACGACTATGAGGTACATCCCTGTAGAACCCAAAAAAAATAAAGCGTCATGGTAATCGAAAAGAAAACGTCATATTATCAACGTTCCGAATTCTACGGAAAAATCGGAACATCGTAAAAACATAGAACCTACCAGCCACCAGCCGAATAGTTCCCATGATTCCACAGATGGGTCTGGTTACACCTGATGGGGGGATGTCCTTAATACCTTCAAGAGGAAAAAACATTGATGCACCATTCACATTGCGCATTTAATCTACTCCACTGCTTTGATAAGAGGAAGTAACAGACCTGTGCTATTCCTGGAATAAACCTTTATCAAAAAACCACAGCAACTACCTCAAACGTAAAATGTCACACTGACAATACTGATGAAATGTCACCATTAAAACCGAGAACTACAACAAAGTCCAAATAGCTGCCGTAACTCTTCATCGATGGCTGTGTAGTCTGAAAGGGCTGATTCCCTCATTAGTCGTAGTGGTTCAGAAATGTCAGATCACAGCTGCCCAAACTAGAAATCTTTCACTGCACTTTTCCACACGGTCAGAGAAATGAGCTGCTTAACCTTCAGAAAATGTTCATCGCCAGCCTCGGGAAGACAAACTATAATTTAAATGAGCGGTTTTATTATTCTATTCACTTTTAGTAACTTTTAGTTACTGTTCTTTGGGACAACATCAAATATAGTTTAAAGGGTTAGTTCACCCCCAAAAATGAAAATTTGATCATTAATTACTCACCATCATGTTGTTCCAAACCCATAAGAGCTTCGTTCATCTTCTGAACACAGATTAAGATATTTTTGATGAAATCCGAGAGCTTTCTGACCCTGCATAGACAGCAACACAACTGAAACGTTCCCAGGCCCAGAAATGCAGTAAAGACATCGATAAAACAGTCCATGTGACATCAGTAGCTCGACTTCAATTTTGCGAAGCTATGAGAATACATTTTGTGTGTAAAAATAATTTATTTAATGATTCTTCTCCCTGAGTTAATGTCTTGTGCCATTTTGGAGAGTACCATAACGCACGGGTGCGCTTTCCCCAGAACATAATCAACGTAATCAGAGATGTTCACGTTCAGGACAAAGCACGTACATACTGCATGTAAATGTCCTTACTGCGTTTCTGGGAACATTTCGGTTGTGTTGATATCTATGGAGGGTCAGAGAGCTCTTAGATTTAATAAAAAATATCTTAATTTGTCTATATAGGTCTTACAGGGTTGGAACGACATATGGGTGAGTAATAAATGACAGGATTTAATTTTTTTTCTTTTTTTTGCGTAATAACACTTTAAACATTGTAGTTTTGCAATAGTCAATAAATAAACATCACAATTAAACATAATTAGACATAATATAACACACAATTTGGGGATGTATTTTAAAAGTCTCTTAAGCTCTCAAAGACTGCATTTATTTGATCAAAAATACAGTAAAAATATTAATATTTTGAATTATATTTACAATTAAAAATTACCGTTTTCTATTTGAATATGTTAAAATGTAATTATAGCTTCATTTTCAGCATCATAACTCTAGTCTTCAGTGTCACACGATCCTTCATAAATCATTCAAATATGCTGATTTGATGCTCAAGACACATTTCTGATTATTATCAATATTGAAAATGGTTGCATTGCTTCATATGCTTGTGAAAACTGTGATATTTTTTTCAGGAATCTTTGATAGTGAAAAAGAACAGCACTTAATTGATGTAGAAATCTTTTGTAATATTTGAAGTGTCACTTTTGCTGAGTGAAAGTATTAAGTTCTAATCTGTAATTGTAAAAGGGGCTATTTGCATTCAGGACGAAATGTGATCGCGTTTCTTACCAGTAGTCAGGCCTTACCTGCGAGGGTCATCTCGGTGGACACCCTATCAATAACCAGCACGTCATTAGCTCCATCATCACAGGCCTCAATGTAGAACTTCTCAGGTGTCGCATGCCTATGAAAAAAAGATGAAAAAAAAAGTTTTATTTTCAACAAATAAACCTAACTCTTCTGATTAAACAGAACAGTAAATCTATTCTGACCATTTTCTTACTGGGCTGCGAAACACTGGTTTTTCCAGTATAACACAAGAGGTGAGGGTTTGGCTGGTTAGCATTTGACAGTTAGCTGCATTATGCAAGCAAATGCCTTTGAGATTATGGTGAATGTTATAAATAGCACTGAATAAAGAAACTGTATATGTATATAACACAATCAGCTTTTGAGTGGTGATGATATCAATAAGACAAAACAGCGTCAGAAACATAATCAGAAACATCTCAGACCATCTGGAGAGAGCACATTTTCAGCAACGTCATAAATCAGAACTGCTTTGCGGTTTCAGTCGTGCATATTTTTAAGTAAAGTTTAGAGAAAATAACAGATAGACATTGTTTCATAAGTTAAGTTTCAGATCTACAATCTGAGAAGCGTGAGAGTCTGTTTCAGTAACAACATCGTACATGCTTGTCCCACTTTAATGGCCGGAGTCTTCCTTCCTTACCAAAATGCTGAGCAGCCACTTTCTGTGCACCACTTGATGAGTTTGCAACGAGGAAAGGGTGCAGCGTCTGCATGGTTAACCTCTGCCCCATTAACCATGACTGCATAATAGGTCAATGGAATCTATCTCAAAATATTCAAATTAACTTGATGGCTCAGTTTGGTTTCATGGCATCTCCAGTTCTCTGAGGCTTCTGATCAGGTCATGCAAGTAAAAACAACACCGATGTTCAACTCTACCCTGCAATTTCATTTTGTTTTTATTGCTACAGTGGTGGCAGATTCGCATCCCTTATAGATCTGTATCTAGTGTCTGTATATCACAAATCACAGGCTTTATGAATTATGTGCTCCCTCTCAGCAAACACACTGCGTGCAAGGGTTTCTGGCTTATTATAAACTATGTCATTAAAGACAAGTTTTTCTCAGCTGTAATACCATTCTGTTTATCATGCAAGAGGCCATTCATAAAACTGAAGGGCTTACTGTATCACTACCAAAAATTACAAAACAGGCTAATTACATAATTAAAGCAAGATACAAACAATCATTAATAATTTGGTATTTAGTAAGCAAAATAGTAAATCTGTAATATAAAAAATAATAGGCCATAAAAAAAAGATGATTAAATAAGAAATACAAAATACATTTTAAGAACAATATTTTTTTGCATTATGATTTAATTGTAATAAGCATAATTTATTATAACTGTATTGCAAAAAATAACTAATTCTAAAAGTAATTAAAAAGATACAATATTAAAATTGTAAAACATGTAAAAAAAAAATAATAATAATAATAAATATATATATATATATATATATATATATATATATATATATATATATATATATATATCAGTATTTTATTATTGCAGGTTTTTTAACGTGAAAAGTCTCTGAGAAGCCGAATGTTAGTTTCTGACATAAAAAAATTAAATAAATCAAAGCAATGCACCAAAATATCAGCAATCAGCAATATTCAGCAGATATATCAATAAAAATGTGGTTGAAATACTAATAATAATTATTTACCTTGGGAAACCTATTCAATGTCCAGAAACTCATCAATTAG
Source organism: Carassius gibelio (assembly GCF_023724105.1). Taxonomy (NCBI): domain Eukaryota; kingdom Metazoa; phylum Chordata; class Actinopteri; order Cypriniformes; family Cyprinidae; genus Carassius; species Carassius gibelio. The sequence goes on from NC_068414.1 coordinate 15,323,444, forward strand.
CTAGAAGAAAAAAATTCTAGAAAGGAGCATTTTGCTAAATATATACACTAAGTGACATATTCATTTTATTTTTACTTAAACTGTTAGTAAGACTAAATGTATGTCTGAGGAAAAAAAAAGTTTTTAATTACAGCATCACTGTTTTAATGTTTAATTACAACAATAAATTAATGCATCATTAAAAGTCAGCGCAAAAACATGCATGCAGTTTTATTTCCCCCCGTTTTTATTTGAGCGCTGATTATTAAATAAATTTGAACTAATTGATTAATAACTGAACTTCAGTTTCCGTTTTAGGCTAAGAAAAATAGTTTTGGTGCATCACCAGTAAACCTTTCTTTTCCTTCCATTCAGTTGTCATGATAATTAATGTCACTGCAAAACAATCCAGGTTCTCAGAACTACAGTAGATGTTCAGAAGCCGGTGACTCAGAAAGGACACCACTGTAACTCATATCAGTATCCGAGCGTCTGATAACTCAGTGTCATGATGATGCAAGCTGTGGGCTGGAGACATTCCATCAGGTTCCCCTCCCTCTCAGCGGTTCAACTCAGTACAGTTTCACAATTTGTCAAATAATCAGATATTAATTGTGCATGGTTGTACAGTATGCCATACACTCTTGCATTGTTTTTATGCATACATAGCTGGAATAATGTTTGACTAAATATAGCCTAATATAGGCACTGTTTAACATTATCTTTACACTGATGCCTCTACAAAACTGCAGCATTGACTCAGTGTGCTTCAGCTGACCTCAGCATCCTAATGCATAGTCCAAATAAATACCCATAAACAGATACTGTCCAGACTCAGATCAATGCATCATAGCCCGGCGAGCTGCATAGACTCACTGGGTTTTGAAACACAGTCAATCTGAACAGTGTCTGAATAAACTGCACTGTACTATACTGTAAGACCTCTGACAGCGCCCACAGACGCTTCCATTAAAAGAGCTAGGCTTCATTAAAGCGAAATTGGGCGCCGTTCGTGTTTCTATCTGTCGCTGCGCTCGAATAAAAGTTTAAACTTACAGGTTGAACCTCTCGTATGCAGTAGCCATCTTCACTTCCGTGTTTGCTCAGAGTGCCGTGACGTATTTGTGGGAGTGGCGACTGGAAGGTGTGGCTTCTGGTGTAGACGTCACTGTGCGGGTTACCTCACTTAAACTAAAAAAAGAAACAAACAAACAAAAAAACCCTAAAGATACTAAACGTTACTTTCTGAGACTTCTCTGATTGCTAAATCTTTGCAATTCGTTGATAACAAAAACAAGTTTCTTAAGAATTAATATTATTTTTAAAGATTTTTAAACAGTTCTTTGTCTACAGTTTTATTTTATTCTATTTATTTCTCTCATTTTTCTTAGGCCTACTATTAAGTCTGTCTATGAAAGATTTCGCTATTTATTTACTCTTCAAGCATTAACAATGCTTTTGAGTTTGGTAACCTTTATATTTTGCGATGAATATTTCATACGAGAGTCTTTTTATGTATAATTCTTATAGACTATGACCCATTTCCTTCTCATGAGAAAAATCAGGCTTTTGTATCTCATGATTATGAAATAATAAGTCATAATTACTGTATGACATAAAAAGTTTAAATTATGAGTTACTAAGTCATAATTATGATATAAAAAAGTAAAAATTATGACATTCTGTTAGTTATGAAACAAAATGAAAAAATATTGGATAAAACATCATAATTGTGAGAAAGGAAAAATAATAGTATAAAACGTAATTGTGACAGAGGAAATATTAGATAAATACGAAATTATGTCATACTGGTTCATAATAAAGGGGCAAAAAAGTCATTATTATAAAACAAGTTCTAATAATCATCTCATAATTATGATTGAATAAAACATTTTCTTTTTCTTATGAGACAGAAATGGGTTTCCATATACATATGATCTCATTTTATAGTTTATTGTGAGTGAGTATTTTGTTTTCTTTGTACTATTGTCTTCTGTTTTAATGCAGAACGTACAGTTATTTGTTTAAATTAAGAAACTCTAAAGAATCCCAACTGAACCTAAGTGAGCACTTTTAATAATCACAAATGTTTAAATGTTATATGGGAAAACTCTGATGAAAACAGTGACTTCCATGAGGAAATATACACATTATTAGACGGTATTGTGCAATATATTGCATAGCAATGTTTTTTTAAAGAAGTGTAAGATGACTATAAAGTAGCCGAGGCAACACTTAAAAAGTTCTTGCACTATAGGAAACTGTGGTCTACACAGGATTACGACACCGCACATTTCTATTCAGCAGATGGGAAGCAGGTGTGTGTGTGCTGGAGGACTGTTGGAAGGTCAGGTGTGTGTGAGGTGTGGGTGTGTGTGTGTAAGAGAGAGAGAGAGAGAGAGAGAGAGAGAGAGAAAGAGGGAGGGAGAAAGTGTGTTTTCCACAGCTATTCAAATTAAACAATCATTAAAAATTCCCAGACTTTGAAGCATTTAGGGAGAGTGATTAGTCCCCCACCCACGGTCCCAACCCCAAGATGAGTCAGGGCAAGGTAACGCCCCATGCAGAGACCATGCGCCCACAAAGGATGTTCCCCTGAAACAAATTACTGTACATGTCTTGATCAAACCATAGAATCATATGCATAGAATATATACTGTTCAAAAATTTGGTTCAATAAGGTTGTTTCTGAATGAAATTAATACTTTTATTCAGCAAGGATGAGTGACAGTAAATACATTTATAATGTTACATAAGGTGTATATTTTTTAACTTTGTATATATCAAAAAAGTTTATATACTGGTATGTATAAGTAATGTAAAAGTGTTGCAGAGAGGGCGTGGTTTAGCGAAGTCTGTAGAGAGTATAAAACGCCAGGAGAGACAGAAGCAGTCGAGAGAGAGACGGACTGCTGACCACCGGAAGGAGTTAACCAGAAGTGTTTGCCAATAGAGTCTGCTAGTGTCAGAATAAAAGTCACCATTAGTGTTTGTAACGATTACTTTTGATTTATTAAAAACCTTGTCAGCAGTCCATCCGACCCCATGCTCCTTTCCTTCCTACGAACTCACTACACTGGTCCCGAAACCCGGGAAAGGAAGAAGGAGTGCCGCCACCATGCAGAGCCAGTCCTCCACCCCATTTGAGGACGTCATCTCATCCCTTGCGGCTGATCCCCCTGCTCTCGGGCGAGTCCAAGGTGGCCGCACAACAGCTACCGGTGGCGAGCCTCCTGGTCTTCGACGACCTGAAGAGGGCCATCATTCAGCGGGTCGGTCGGACCCCAGAGCAGCATCACCAGCGGTTCCGTTCACTGGACCTGGTGGAATCCGGTCAGCCCTTTGCGATGGCCCAGCAGCTCCGGGACTCCTGCCGCAAGTGGCTACTGGCAGAGGGAAGTGACGTGGAACACATCATCGACCTCATGGTGCTGGAGCAGTTCATCACTCGGCTTCTGAAGAGAACAGCCGAGTGGGTCCAGTGCCACCGTCCCACGTCGCTGGACTCGGCCATATATCTAGCGGAGGACCACATGGTGGCATCCCCAAGGTTCGAGATAGTTTCTCCGCTATCTCCGCTCCAATTCTCCAATCCACTCCCTGCCATTGGGGCGGCGGGAAGGTCTGGGCTGGCCTGTTGACGTTTCGGGGACCCGGAGCATTTTGTGGAGAGGTGTCGAGTGATGGAGGTGGGAATGATGATCTAGGTCCCGGATGTGCCACAGGCCACCCCCAGTCAGGCAGGAGAGTACCAAATACCTGTGAGTATCAAGGGGGGGACATATCCGGCCTTATTGGATTCAGGATGTAACCAAACCTCAATCCATCAAAGCCTTATTCAACCGGGGGCATTGGGTACAAGCCGCGTGGTTAAGGTGTGGTGCATACACAGGGATGTGGTGGAGTATCCGGTGGTCCCAATTATTATACATTTCAGGGGTCAAAAGCATAGTGTGGAGGTAGCGGTTAGTCCCCACTTCTGGCATCCGATAATTTTGGGAACGAATTGGCCCCCGTTTATGATTTATTGGGGTCGTTATTTGCAGATGCCTCTTGGGGAAATAAGGCACGGAAGGGGGCCGCGCGGGTGCAGATGGGATAAACTGAGCCAGGATAGCTGGGTTCTGCTTCAGGGGAACCGAGCGAAATCAAGAGACTTATTCTCTCTGAGCGTAATGACTTTCCTCTGGAGCAGTCTCAGGATGAGACATTAAAACATGCTTTTCAACAGGTCCGCTCCATCGATGGCCAGCCTCTCCAACCTGCCCACCCGCTCACCTATCCGTATTTTGCCATTTTAAGAGATCGGTTGTATCGAGTGACCCAAGGTAATCGTGTCAGCAGGCCTTTACCCAGGTCAAGGCTGCCCTGTGTGGCGGGTCGTTGTTACACTCTCCTGATTTTTCTCTCCATTTTCTGTTGCAGACGGATGCGTTGGACAGGGGACTGGGTGCAGTCCTGTCCCAGGAGATAGAGGTGGAGGAACGGCGGCCGGTGTTGTACATTAGCCAGAAGCTCTCGAAGAGAGAGGTTAAGTACAGCACCATAGAAAAAGAGTGCCTTGCCATCAGATGGGCTGTCCTCACCCTCCGCTATTATCTCCTGGGATGGGAATTCGCCCTCTGTTTGGACCATGCTCCGCTGCAGTGGCTCCACCGCATGAAGGATACCAATGCGCAGATCACTCGTTGGTATCTGGCTCTACAGTCTTTTAAGTTCAAGGTTTTAAGGTCAAGGTGTTCAGATGGCTGTGGCAGACTTCCTCTCCAGAAATGGGGGGGAGGGGGGTATGTGGCAGGGGGGGCGTGGTTTAGCGAAGTCTGCAGCGGGAGAGAGAATCAAGTGACGAACGGTAAGTGAGTGGTTTGGGCGGAAACGATCAACACCTGTCTCTTGTTTCAGTAATTGGCGTGTAGAGAGTATTAAACGCCAGGAGAGACAAAAGCAGACGAGAGAGAGAGGGACTGCTGACCACCGGAAGGAGTTAACCAGAAGCGTTTGCCTATAGAGTCTGTCAGAATAAAAGTCACCATTAGTGTTTGTAACGATTACTCTTGATTTATTAAAAATCTTGTCAGCTGTCTATCTGACAGATAAATTACAATTGAACATATAATCAAACAAAAACAGTTATTTTAAGTTGCAATAATATTTTACAGTATTGCTGTTTTTACTGTACTTTTGGTCAAATAATTGCTTAAAACACTTTCAAAACTATCAAAAATCTTCTTAACCAATTAATATAAAAGAACACTTGAATGTCAGAGCATTAGATAATATCAGACCAAATGACTTTATCATGAACAGTATATCTGCTGTTTTATAAATTTATAACCAGTATGCAATGCGTCCCCCCCCCCCCCACCCCAAAAAAAAATTCCCCTGGTTTAATACTGGTTTATTCTTTTCAGTTGTAATATTTAATTCCAGTGTACATTGACATTCATGTGTCAGTCCAATGAGTGAATGCTCTTTCCACCCATACCTGTCAGATTAGCATGCAGTCTCTGTTTAAATTAAGAGGAAGATTTGTTATTGTAAAAGACTGAGATTAGTCAGACGAGTGTTGGATTACTCAGTCGGCAGAATTCCCCACATCTCTACACCTCAGTCGCTGTCATCTTCTTACAGATATGTGGGAGGCAGTTCATGATGCTACACATGGAGGAAGCTCACAATGTGTTGTCATATACGCCAAACTTGGCCAATTTCATATAATGTCATTATTCCAGGGAAGAGCACAAGCGTGTCGTGTGCCTCTGAAAACGGCATCCCATGACCAAAATTTTGATGTATTCTTCATTTGGCTTCTGTTTCACTTCCTTTGGAGAAGCTATGATATTTTTAAAGAAGTAATCTCACAATTGAGGTGGAGGGTGAATAAATATAGTTTAGTAATTTCAGGGGAATGTTTTATCAGTCAGTATTTACAATGACTGAATCAAAAGTATGTTGTGGTAAATTTGCCTGAGATACAGTATCTCATCTAAAAAGATTACGTTTTAAACATATCTATAGCTCTATAATAAAGTCATAGATCAAAGCAAGGGCTGCAAGGGAGCTCTGTGTTTTTCAGTTCAGCGTTTGCACTGAAATGTGACCACAGAGATTCACTACACTATTTTTAAATGTCCTACTTTTGATTTCTCCAGATTCAGTAAGCCTACGTATCTTTCACATCTCTACGCAGAAGCTGAAGACCTGCATCATTTGGCCCATGCACTGGCAATGCACTGGAAATTGCTGTTGGTATAGTGATGTACCACAGTTTCCAATATACACCTCACATACACCTTTAACGTTTGAGCAATATGGTAATGAGAACAAGGATTAAAACTGCTTGTGGATGTAAAACAGCGCAGGAATGGTTTCTTGCATTACCATGTGTCTACAAGCTCTGACAGCAGACATAACTACTTTCTCACAAAAACAATTTGTTAGCCTATTGACTGAAAATCCTTTTTAAAGAATCAAACATGAATTTTTAAAGAAGCTATTTAAGTGTTGGGAAGTAACTGCCACTGGTTACATGTAACAGAGTTGCACAAATTAATTATATAAATAAATGTAACTGTAATCAAAGTATGTCACAGTGTCTGGGTTGTTGTTCCCCGGGGTTCCACTAGATGTCCTCCTTCTCACGGTGTCTGTCCCAGATCACTTCCTGTTCCCTTATATGGTCACCTTCCTCCTTGTTGCGTAATTGATTGTTCCCCGCACCTGTCTCCTGTTTCCCCATTATCCTTCTGTGTATAAATACCCAGTCTGTCTTAGTTTATGTTACGGAGTCCTTGTTTAATGTCAGGTTATTTCATGTCCGTCATCCTTGCCTTGCCTTGCCTTGCCTTGCCTTGCCTTGCCTTGCCTTGCCTTGCCTTGCCTTGCCTTGCCTTGCCTTCGTGTCTTGTTTTTATGTGGATGGATGTTTTGGTTTCGACCCCTGCCTGGACTGTTTACCCCTCTGGATTATCCCTTGAATAAATATTACTTACCTGCAATTGGTTCTCTCGCCGTCTTTCAAGCGCCTCGTAACGTGACAGAAGGACTCCGTCAAACAGAGAACCAGCATGTATGTCTGCCCATGCCTCATCCCCAGCCACAGAGCGGGACAGCGGCGGTTTTGAAGGAACTCGCCTGGTGGTTTTTCGGGGGACCAGGGGAGGTCGCTGAGGAGGGAGTGGTCGAGAGGACTCAGCATCACTCTCAACCATGGCCTCCCTTCGATCCGGGGCTTCTTTGGGATGGATCAGAGCCTCCCTCTCACCATAGCGGACGGAGAGGTGAGAGGAAGCGCATGCCCGCCATGGTAGCGCCACAACCCAAGATAGCCGCCAACCCTGCGCCGCTGCGGTGCAGGGCCACCAAACTCCCATCACGAGGCAAGATGGAAGCCAGCCTCACACCACAGTACCCGATGGCCACCAGCTCAGCACCGACGCCCAAGACGGCCGCTGTCTCATTCTTGGATTATTTCGCTACGCTATCAAGAATACTTGAGGTTCCCAAGACGGTTCACGTCATGGCTGCTGAGCCAGCGCTTCAGCACAAGATGGCCGTTAACCCAGCGCCACAGCTCAAGATGGCCGCTGAGCCAGCACCACAGCACAAGATGGCTGCCAGCCCAGAGCCACAGCACAAGATGGCCACCAGCCCAGAGCCACAGCACACGATGGCCGCCAGCTTAGAGCCACAGACCAAGATGGCTGATTCAACGCCTGAGTCGCCAGTACAGGTGCCACCGACTCGCCGTCATAGAGGGCGGAGGACGAGGAGACAGGCATCGACCGTCCCTCAAGGCCTGGAGAACGTTCCCGAGCGGACCGTTTCCGTTCCCGAGGCGGTGCCCGATGCTGTTCCAGATGCCGAGGCGGTGCCCAATGCTGTTCCAGAGGTCGAGGCGGTGCCCGATGCTGTTCTGGAGGTCGAAGTGGGGCCCGAGGCCGAGGCGGTGCCCAATGCTGTTCCAGAGGCTGAGGCGAGGCCCGATGCTGTTCCAGAGGTCGAAGCGAAACCCGACGCTGTTCTGGAGGTCGGGGCGGTGCCCGACGCTGTTCCAGAGGGCGAGGCGAGGCCCGATGCTGTTCCGGAGGTCGAAGCGAAACCCGACGCTGTTCTGGAGGTCGGGGCGGTGCCCGATGCTGTTCCCGATGCCGAGGCACAGTCCATTGCCGTTCTGGAGGCCGAGGCGGTGCCCGATGCGGTTCCCGAGGCGGTGCCCGATGCAGTTCCCGAGGCGGTGCCCGATGCTGTTCCCGAGGCCGAGGCTGTTCCCGAGGAGGTGCTCGCTGCTGTTCGAGAGGCCGAGGCGGTGCCCAATGCAATTCCCGAGGCGGTGCCCGATGCAGTCCCCGAGGCGGTGCCCGATGCAGTCCCCGAGGCGGTGCCCGATGCAGTCCCCGAGGCGGTGCCCGATGCAGTCCCCGAGGCGGTGCCCGATGCAGTTCCCGAGGCGGTGCCCGATGCTGTTCCCGAGGCTGTTCCCGAGGAGGTGCTCGCTGCTGTTCGAGAGGCCGAGGCGGTGCCCGATGCAGTCCCCGAGGCGATGCCCGATGCAGTCCCCGAGGCGGAGCCCGATGCAGTTCCCGAGGCGGAGCCTGATGCTGTTCCCAAAGCCGAGGCTGTTCCCGAGGAGGTGCTCGCTGCTGTTCGAGAGGCCGAGGCGGTGCCCGATGCAGTTCCCGAGGCGGTGCCCGATGCCGAGGCGGTGCCCGAGGTCGTTCCCGATGTGGTGATCGATGCCGTTCTGGAGGCTGAGGCGGTGACCACGAGGATGTGGTGGTCGTCCGCTCCGCCCTGGGGGACTCTGGCGGTGACCACGAGGACGTGGTGGTCGTCCGCTCCGCCCTGGGGGACTCTGGCGGTGACCACACGGCTGTGGTGGTCATCCGCTCCGCCCTGGGGGACTCTGGCGGTGACCACACGGCTGTGGTGGTCGTCCACTCCGCCCTGGAAGCTCTGACTTTGACCACAAGGTCATGGTGGCCTTCCGCTCCGCCCTGGAGGGTTCTGGCCTTGACCACACGGCTGTGGTGGTCATCTGCTCCGCCCTGGTGGACGCCTCAACATGTCCTTCATGGACTTCTGTTTTGTGTTTTTTGAGTTCTGTTATGTTTCTGTCTGTTCCCCTCAGTTAGTCTGGCCCTCCGTCCCTCCCCCTGTACCGCCTCCGGGCCCCCTCCCTCCTGGTCTCCCTGTTTTATGTTTACATTTCTGGTGTTTGTTCCCCATGTGTTCCTTTTCCGGCCCTCCGTCCCTCCCCCTGAGCCTCCACCTGTCCGCCTCCCTCCTGGTCTCTGTGTTGTGTTTTGTCTTGGAGCGTCTGGGAGCCGCTCCGTAGAGGGGGGGTACTGTCACAGTGTCTGGGTTGTTGTTCCCCGGGGTTCCACTAGATGTCCTCCTTCTCACGGTGTCTGTCCCAGATCACTTCCTGTTCCCTTATATGGTCACCTTCCTCCTTGTTGCGTAATTGATTGTTCCCCCCACCTGTCTCCTGTTTCCCCATTATCCTTCTGTGTGTAAATACCCAGTCTGTCTTAGTCTATGTTACGGAGTCCTTGTTTAATGTCAGGTTATTTCATGTCCGTCATCCTTGCCTTGCCTTGCCTTCGTGTCTTGTTTTTATGTGGATGGATGTTTTGGTTTCGACCCCTGCCTGGACTGTTTACCCCTCTGGATTATCCCTTGAATAAATATTACTTACCTGCAATTGGTTCTCTCGCCGTCTTTCAAGCGTCTCGTAACGTGACAGAAGGACTCCGTCAAACAGAGAACCAGCAGGTATGTCTGCCCATGCCTCATCCCCAGCCACAGAGCGGGACAGCGGCGGTTTTGAAGGAACTCGCCTGGTGGTTTTTCGGGGGACCAGGGGGGGTCGCCGAGGAGGGAGTGGTCGAGAGGACTCGGCATCACGCTCAACCATGGCCTCCCTTCGATCCGGGGCTTCTTTGGGATGGATCAGAGCCTCCCTCTCACCATAGCGGACGGAGAGGTGAGAGGAAGCGCATGCCCGCCATGGTAGCGCCACAACCCAAGATAGCCGCCAACCCTGCGCCGCTGCGGTGCAGGGCCACCAAACTCCCATCACGAGGCAAGATGGAAGCCAGCCTCACACCACAGTACCCGATGGCCACCAGCTCAGCACCGACGCCCAAGACGGCCGCTGTCTCATTCTTGGATTATTTCGCTACGCTATCAAGAATACTTGAGTTTCCCAAGACGGTTCACGTCATGGCTGCTGAGCCAGCGCTTCAGCACAAGATGGCCGTTAACCCAGCGCCACAGCTCAAGATGGCCGCTGAGCCAGCGCCACAGCACAAGATGGCTGCCAGCCCAGAGCCACAGCACAAGATGGCCACCAGCCCAGCGCCACAGCACACGATGGCCGTCAGCTTAGAGCCACAGACCAAGATGGCCATCAGTTTAGAGCCACAGCACAAGATGGCCGCCAGCCCAGAGCCACAGCACAAGATGGCTGATTCAACGCCTGAGTCGCCAGTACAGGTGCCACCGACTCACCGTCATAGAGGGCGGAGGACGAGGAGAGAGGCGTCGACTGTCCCTCAAGGCCTGGAGAACGTTCCCGAGCGGACCGTTTCCGTTCCCGAGGCGGTGCCCGATGCTGTTCCAGATGCCGAGGCGGTGCCCAATGCTGTTACAGATGCCGAGGCGGTGCCCAATGCTGTTCCAGAGGTCGAGGCGGTGCCCGATGCTGTTCTGGAGGTCGAAGTGGGGCCCGAGGCCGAGGCGGTGCCCAATGCTGTTCCAGAGGCTGAGGCGAGGCCCGATGCTGTTCCAGAGGTCGAAGCGAAACCCGACGCTGTTCTGGAGGTCGGGGCGGTGCCCGACGCTGTTCCAGAGGGCGAGGCGAGGCCCGATGCTGTTCCGGAGGTCGAAGCGAAACCCGACGCTGTTCTGGAGGTCGGGGCGGTGCCCGATGCTGTTCCCGATGCCGAGGCACAGTCCATTGCCGTTCTGGAGGCCGAGGCGGTGCCCGATGCGGTTCCCGAGGCGGTGCCCGATGCAGTTCCCGAGGCGGTGCCCGATGCTGTTCCCGAGGCCGAGGCTGTTCCCGAGGAGGTGCTCGCTGCTGTTCGAGAGGCCGAGGCGGTGCCCAATGCAATTCCCGAGGCGGTGCCCGATGCAGTCCCCGAGGCGGTGCCCGATGCAGTCCCCGAGGCGGTGCCCGATGCAGTCCCCGAGGCGGTGCCCGATGCAGTCCCCGAGGCGGTGCCCGATGCAGTTCCCGAGGCGGTGCCCGATGCTGTTCCCGAGGCTGTTCCCGAGGAGGTGCTCGCTGCTGTTCGAGAGGCCGAGGCGGTGCCCGATGCAGTCCCCGAGGCGATGCCCGATGCAGTCCCCGAGGCGGAGCCCGATGCAGTTCCCGAGGCGGAGCCTGATGCTGTTCCCAAAGCCGAGGCTGTTCCCGAGGAGGTGCTCGCTGCTGTTCGAGAGGCCGAGGCGGTGCCCGATGCAGTTCCCGAGGCGGTGCCCGATGCCGAGGCGGTGCCCGAGGTCGTTCCCGATGTGGTGATCGATGCCGTTCTGGAGGCTGAGGCGGTGACCACGAGGATGTGGTGGTCGTCCGCTCCGCCCTGGGGGACTCTGGCGGTGACCACGAGGACGTGGTGGTCGTCCGCTCCGCCCTGGGGGACTCTGGCGGTGACCACACGGCTGTGGTGGTCATCCGCTCCGCCCTGGGGGACTCTGGCGGTGACCACACGGCTGTGGTGGTCGTCCACTCCGCCCTGGAAGCTCTGACTTTGACCACAAGGTCATGGTGGCCTTCCGCTCCGCCCTGGAGGGTTCTGGCCTTGACCACACGGCTGTGGTGGTCATCTGCTCCGCCCTGGTGGACGCCTCAACATGTCCTTCATGGACTTCTGTTTTGTGTTTTTTGAGTTCTGTTATGTTTCTGTCTGTTCCCCTCAGTTAGTCTGGCCCTCCGTCCCTCCCCCTGTACCGCCTCCGGGCCCCCTCCCTCCTGGTCTCCCTGTTTTATGTTTACATTTCTGGTGTTTGTTCCCCATGTGTTCCTTTTCCGGCCCTCCGTCCCTCCCCCTGAGCCTCCACCTGTCCGCCTCCCTCCTGGTCTCTGTGTTGTGTTTTGTCTTGGAGCGTCTGGGAGCCGCTCCGTAGAGGGGGGGTACTGTCACAGTGTCTGGGTTGTTGTTCCCCGGGGTTCCACTAGATGTCCTCCTTCTCACGGTGTCTGTCCCAGATCACTTCCTGTTCCCTTATATGGTCACCTTCCTCCTTGTTGCGTAATTGATTGTTCCCCCCACCTGTCTCCTGTTTCCCCATTATCCTTCTGTGTGTAAATACCCAGTCTGTCTTAGTCTATGTTACGGAGTCCTTGTTTAATGTCAGGTTATTTCATGTCCGTCATCCTTGCCTTGCCTTGCCTTCGTGTCTTGTTTTTATGTGGATGGATGTTTTGGTTTCGACCCCTGCCTGGACTGTTTACCCCTCTGGATTATCCCTTGAATAAATATTACTTACCTGCAATTGGTTCTCTCGCCGTCTTTCAAGCGTCTCGTAACGTGACAGAAGGACTCCGTCAAACAGAGAACCAGCAGGTATGTCTGCCCATGCCTCATCCCCAGCCACAGAGCGGGACAGCGGCGGTTTTGAAGGAACTCGCCTGGTGGTTTTTCGGGGGACCAGGGGGGGTCGCCGAGGAGGGAGTGGTCGAGAGGACTCGGCATCACGCTCAACCATGGCCTCCCTTCGATCCGGGGCTTCTTTGGGATGGATCAGAGCCTCCCTCTCACCATAGCGGACGGAGAGGTGAGAGGAAGCGCATGCCCGCCATGGTAGCGCCACAACCCAAGATAGCCGCCAACCCTGCGCCGCTGCGGTGCAGGGCCACCAAACTCCCATCACGAGGCAAGATGGAAGCCAGCCTCACACCACAGTACCCGATGGCCACCAGCTCAGCACCGACGCCCAAGACGGCCGCTGTCTCATTCTTGGATTATTTCGCTACGCTATCAAGAATACTTGAGTTTCCCAAGACGGTTCACGTCATGGCTGCTGAGCCAGCGCTTCAGCACAAGATGGCCGTTAACCCAGCGCCACAGCTCAAGATGGCCGCTGAGCCAGCGCCACAGCACAAGATGGCTGCCAGCCCAGAGCCACAGCACAAGATGGCCACCAGCCCAGCGCCACAGCACACGATGGCCGTCAGCTTAGAGCCACAGACCAAGATGGCCATCAGTTTAGAGCCACAGCACAAGATGGCCGCCAGCCCAGAGCCACAGCACAAGATGGCTGATTCAACGCCTGAGTCGCCAGTACAGGTGCCACCGACTCACCGTCATAGAGGGCGGAGGACGAGGAGAGAGGCGTCGACTGTCCCTCAAGGCCTGGAGAACGTTCCCGAGCGGACCGTTTCCGTTCCCGAGGCGGTGCCCGATGCTGTTCCAGATGCCGAGGCGGTGCCCAATGCTGTTACAGATGCCGAGGCGGTGCCCAATGCTGTTCCAGAGGTCGAGGCGGTGCCCGATGCTGTTCTGGAGGTCGAAGTGGGGCCCGAGGCTGAGGCGGTGCCCAATGCTGTTCCAGAGGCTGAGGCGAGGCCCGATGCTGTTCCAGAGGTCAAAGCGAAACCCGACGCTGTTCTGGAGGTCGGGGCGGTGCCCGACGCTGTTCCAGAGGGCGAGGCGAGGCCCGATGCTGTTCCGGAGGTCGAAGCGAAACCCGACGCTGTTCTGGAGGTCGGGGCGGTGCCCGATGCTGTTCCCGATGCCGAGGCACAGTCCATTGCCGTTCTGGAGGCCGAGGCGGTGCCCGAGGCGGTGCCCGATGCGGTTCCCGAGGCGGTGCCCGATGCAGTTCCCGAGGCGGTGCCCGATGCTGTTCCCGAGGCCGAGGCTGTTCCCGAGGAGGTGCTCGCTGCTGTTCGAGAGGCCGAGGTGGTGCCCGATGCAATTCCCGATATGGTCACCTTCCTCCTTGTTGCGTAATTGATTGTTCCCCCCACCTGTCTCCTGTTTCCCCATTATCCTTCTGTGTGTAAATACCCAGTTTGTCTTAGTCTATGTTACGGAGTCCTTGTTTAATGTCAGGTTATTTCATGTCCGTCATCCTTGCCTTGTCTTGCTTTGCCTTGTCTTCGTGTCTTGTTTTTATGTGGATGGATGTTTTGGTTTCGACCCCTGCCTGGACTGTTTACCCCTCTGGATTATCCCTTGAATAAATATTACTTACCTGCAATTGGTTCTCTCGCCGTCTTTCAAGTGCCTCGTAACGTGACAAAGTATAACTGATGAAAATGATTACAAATGGAGTTACATCTGAATATTTTCACACACACAGATTTGACTGATTTCTTTCCCGAATCGACTGCTCTACGATATGAGAGGTCATGTTTCAGGAGTTTATGTCACATGCTTATCCAATAACTGTTTTAGTCTCTGTTTGGGTTTATGTATATGCTTTAGTTTTTAAGATGAACTGTTTTCCCCCCAAGGCATTGTTAGATGCCAGTGTTTCCTGTCACAGCAATGCAAAGATTTGACTTCAAAAACAGTATCTCTGATTAATGTCTTGTTATTTTTTTAACCTCAAAATGATCTCAAAGTAAAAAGAGGTGTTAAAGTCTGATTTTGTGGTGGCTGTGCTTTAAAGTGACATTTTTATCATCTTAACTCTAGTGAAGTCTGACAGTTTGAAAATGATTAATAATTGAATACATTGATTAGAAATGTATAAAAGCAATCAAAAGGGAATTAAGTGTAATCAGTTACATTATATTAATAAAGTAACTGAAATAGTTACACTGCATATCACATATTACAAATAATATTACATTTCCAAAGTAGCCTTCAGAAGATGGACATTGACAATTGAAAGTATTTGATATTTCATGGTGTTCATTAAGTATTTTATGCTATTTTATGACATTCTGGTTCAAGAAATGTGGAGCTTTTCTGTAAGAGTTTGACATTACATAATCACTAGTATAGCGAATATATTAAAAACTCCTCTACATTATTTTTTTTTCAACAAAGTTGCCATTTTGGTACAAAATATGTACATTTATAATAACCATACAGAAATTTGGAGCCTTTATAAATATCTCTCATCCTCTCAGTAATCAGTCTGACTCATTCATTTATCCAATAACAATTCTTCCCATACCTTATAATATTAATTTATTGAGCTTCACTGTTTACAACATATATTTAGCATGTATTTAAAATATATATTGGCCAAATGTTAAAATAACGTTTAAATTGAATTATACAGCACAATCCTTGTTTACATGAACGCAGAAGCTTTTTTTCTGTATTGATGTGACATAACCTATTGTCATAGTTTCTGTGTTTGTGCTTTTACAAGCATCTACCTGTCGAGCAGAGCTACACTAACATCCCCTGATGTTTTAAGACCTGCATGAACAGCCATTGTCTGAGATAAACGGACAGAATAATTCCTCTCCTAGCACACGTTCACGCTGTGAGGCAAAAGCACTTATTTCTTTGTGCACTTTCAATTATGTCATGATGAACACACAAACACAAAAAGAGGAAATGATGTTGTTAACTTCTCATTTGGAGCGGAGGACTGAGTTTTGGAAAACCTTTGAAGAAAGAGCAGAATATCGCAACAAACAGAGAAAAATCCATTCAAGAATTTTTGATTGATTCTTAGTAAGAGGAGGAAAATCCTATCTCCATTGTCATATGATAGCTTTCAGAATATGGGAAATAAACGCAATTATTTTTAATGATTTATGACAAAAGGCTGCTATTAATGGAAAATCCTATAAATTTGTGCTCTGTATAATCTGGTTGAATATTTACAGAGAAATCAAACAGAAAACCAGTGAAAGAGACACCTCTTGATAATATTCTGAATTACATCATTCAATGAAAAACGTATAGGCTTATATTCTGAAGGGATCGTTGAAATATGATACACCATAAATTAAGTTTTAATGATTTTACTCACTTAACCTATATGAATAATGACGTTTGAAATATCATTTTTGGAAATATCATAGATTCCCTTAATGAATTCTAATAATTATTCAATTAAATGATAAAAATACAAGTAACAACATACTGGCCTTTTGCGTTCTTGACTCACAGGTCTCAATTTGAAATGAAAATGCTAAAAATCTAAAATCTGAATTAACCACAAAATCTCCATTAACAAAATTAGACCGATATAAACATAATTTAATGATAAAAATGCATACATGACTGAAATCCAAAATAAATGAAATAAATGTAAACTCAAAGAACCTTCCAGTGAACAGTTCTTAAAAGAAGCATTTTTTTTCTTAGTTTAAAGAACATTCTGAAAATCGACAGAACTTTTTCCCACCATGAAGAAGCCTTTGCGCAGTGAAAGAGTTCTATGGAACTCAAAGGTTCTTCATAGAATCATCTTTGTTTTTAGAGTGAAACGATGAATGAATCAAATCTGTAAAAAATGGTCCATACATTATTTTTGTGGTTGGAATCACCTTTTGCGAGTGTATCTGTCTGGGTGTATCTCATGGTTTCTCCTCTCAGTCTCCCTCTACCGCTCATTTTGTCTCCACACTGTCTGACATCACTGGAGTTTCCCCTAGACTCTGTTTAAAAAGAAGAACCAGTTTTTCTCAGCACAAAGCAATCAGAGCAACCGAGCAAAACACTACAGTGATAAACTGCATTGAGGAGACTTTACAAGACCATTTAAAAGAGTTTTGACACGCTGAGGTTTCTTATACTTGGACATAGTTGAATTTACTAACAGACACAATGATGATAGATGTTGAGAGTCAGTTAGCTGAAGAAGGAGCGCAGGTGACGGTGTCGAGGAGGAGGTCCGGTGTCTGGCGGGTGTGTGGGGTCCTGCTGGCTGTGGCCCTGTGTGCCGCCGCCGCTGTCTGCTTCACATTCAACAAGGTGACTATCCTGAGCCACACACATCATGCATGGCACTGTAAATATGCCATTTCAGACACATGTGTGTGCATTACTGTGTACTTACCATTACGTTTCTTCTTCATTCTAGTCTCAGAACAATCAGGAAAGTGGAAATGGTGAGTTCAGACCCTCAGTTTCATATCAATTCATGTGATTTTCTGCCAAACTTAATCATCTTATACAAGTTATTTTGTGTTTTTCCCCATCAGAGCTGAGGCTCACATTAAGAGACCATCTTTCAAAAGAAAATGTCACTTCCAAGGCCGCGATCCATTTAACAGGTAAGCTTGATTCAGTAAATAAACACTAAACATCAACTCTCCTCAGAATTCAATCAAACTTTAAGCAGCTTTGCGCTGCATTATACATCTTAAATATATTACTTTTAGGGTTTTTTATTTAGTTTTATCATTTGGTTATGCATCTAGAAATGTGTATCAGATTTCACTCCTATAGAAAGAAGTTCGGTTTTAAAATGTGTCTGTTTTTGTTAATCTAAGGCGAGAGTTACTGTATAGCATTAAAACTCTACTGTAATTTGACATTACATTCATCTGTCAATTAGAAGTTGCATGACATGCTCTCATCCTCAATGATACAAATTGAGAAAAAGATTATGACGCTGATTACAGTAGATACACTTTTCAAACATAGTTTTGATGCTTTGTATCGCACCTGCTAAAACAATGAAATACTGAAATTTAGAGACATTCAAATTAATTTTAAAAACATTAATGTATTAAGTATCAATGTAATGTGTCCATAATTGAACGGACAGGTATTTTTACAGCATTCATTAATCTATGTTAGTGTTACTGTATACATAGGGTACTACTGTTTGTTTATAATATATGAATTAATGTCCAATTAGGCAATGGGTACTACTGTTTGTTTATAATATATTAATTAATGTCCAATTAGGCAATGTCAAATGTAAAAAGTTCATTATCTACTTGCATTCTTATGACTTGCATTCACCAAGACCATAAAATAAACCACTATGGCACAAGTTTGTCACTTGATGTCTGCAAGACCTATTGAGAAGCACCGACTCATGTGTTTGTCGTTTTCTCTTCTAGGTGCATATGACCCTGACGTGTGTACGGACAACCTAGACTGGAAACAGAACCAGGACCAGGCTTTTGTTTCAGGTGGCTTGAAACTAGTGGACAGAGAGATCATCATTCCTTACGACGGCATTTACTTCGTCTACAGTCAGGTGTCTTTCCACATCAGCTGCAAGGCTGACGTGACTGAGGAACACGAGGGCGTGCACATGAGCCACGCAGTGTTGCGCTTCTCGGAGTCCTACGCCAGCTACAAGCCGCTCTTCAGCGCGATCCGCTCGGCCTGCGTGCACGCGACTGACACTGAAGACCTGTGGTACAACACCATTTACCTCGGAGCAGCCTTCAACCTGCGAGCTGGAGACAAACTGCGCACCGACACCACCACAGAACTCCTGCCCCGCGTGGAAAGCGAAAACGGAAAGACCTTCTTTGGGGTGTTTGCTTTATGAGATCAGATGCACTCAAAAAAATCAGTGGAAACAGTACACAGTTTACTGTAAATATTTACACGTTTATTTACAGTTTTTTTTTAAATACTTATTTATTTTATATTTATTATATATTATTTATATTATTTATTTTTACATGTACAGTATATGGTACTGCAGTGGACATTTGTAAATGCACTGGACATTTCAAGTCAAAAATACATGTAAATGACATGCTGTTTAAATTAATGTGTAATGCGAATGTTAATATTGTGTATTTATGAGGAGTTTATTTATTGAACTATTCATTAAATTAATGAGAATGCACTGTCTCTATATAACTCGGATGTGTAATTTGCATTTTCTCTGCAATTTCCATCTTTGCCTTTTAATCAGCTTCGTCTTTTGTTCTGATATTAGGCTTCTGAGAGAGCAAAGAGTAGAAACACTGATTGTGCAGAGGTGTTACAAGGTATTAACTTGTACAAGTGCTTATGACACACCAAATCGATAACATGCATGATGCAGTTTAATCTCCATCTGTGTTTCGAATGGAATACTAGTTAACTGTAGTGGAGTATAGCAATATACTGCCAATGTATACTGTATATCTCAAAGTTTATGCATTAAACTGTAAACAGTAAAGCGTGTCCAGTATCATTCATTAAATAAATATGGTTGATATGGATTTTGATAGGCCTAGTTACAAAAAATAACTTTTGGGATCTTATTATTATTTAATATTGGTTTATAGAATGCGACAGTGACTGCCAACTTTATTGGTGAGTATTTCTCCGAATCATTTTTTTCCATTGTGATCTAAAAAAGTCTCTGTTATAAGCCATGAACCTAACCAACAAGATATGAGATAAATGACATTTTTCAACAATTGCATGCTTAAATTTTTGGTTTGAAGCAACAAAAAAAAAAAAATATTTTAAGACTGTACAAAAAGACAAAGGTGTAGATGTAAAGAGGTTGCTGCAGAGGAAACATTGGCTGGGATGAAATATCTCTGCATAAAATGATCAAGATGTGTGTATTTAAAATAAGAAAGCAGGGTACCTACTAGGTATTGCGTTTCATTGCACGTTTCCACTGACACTACAGAGAAATGAGTGTGCTTTTGGTGAGGGGAACTCCCTACCACACACCACCATGTCAGGCTCCAGGGAGCACTGCATTTTTGTGGTTACTTCAGGCCTATCTATTACACTTATTAATCAACAATGGTTGAGGAGCTATAAAATCAGTGGGTTTTTACGACAAAATACAGTGGAAAAACTTGTGCTTGAGGCATAGGGGGATAATGTGTAGGCTACATTATGAGTGTGATTCATACAGCTATAATCTGCCATCAAATAACAATTGGAGTTCATTTTCACCTAATAGTTATGCTGTTTTTATAGGAATGTGCTTGAAAAATCAATCAGCATCTATTAAAAGAGAGTTAACTGTGAATGCTGCTTTTTAACTAAAAGTTTTAACTATTTCCCATAAATCTCAGGTATCAACAAATTACTTTCAACAGACAACCCCTGCAGCAATATTACAGACATGCAAATTAGTAACACATGCATGGAAGTGAATCATTACATAACATTAAATGTATGTTGCATTGACCAAATATGTTTAATAACTGGAACATGGATTTTGACAGAGAGTAAATGATGTTTTTACCTGCTTTAGGCACATTCCAGTGAACACTGCTAATAAAGAGAAGTAAAAAGGGAGAAATGGTGTTTAAAAGCATGCGTGGGAGTGAAGATGTGGGAGAAAATGGGAGATTCTTAGAGCATTGAAGTGAATTATTCATTGGATATTGTTCATTAAAAGGTGTAGCGTCTGTTGTCTTGACAGTATATTGTTGCAAACAAACAAACCAAAAAGCCCGCCCATCACAGATGTCACAAATAAAACCCCCAGCGTTAAATCATTTTCCTGAGGAATTCAAATGACAGAAAATGTACAGCTCATACAATCAAACTGATGTAAGCTGATAATTTCTAGTGCAACATTATTACTTAGAATTGTTTCAGTTCAAGTGCAACCCATATTTGAAACTGCAGAAGGCTTGTTTGGAAACCAGAAAAAGCATCAAAGAATGCTCTAAATATATCTCAGAAGTCTAAATGCAAATGGCATTAACTCTAGAAGTCCCCTTTGACTGGGACTTCCACTGAAATGCCATCAGATGCCTCATCATATTATTTTATTATATCAGTTTTCTCATATTCACACAGTCTGTGCTGAAGGTGACTGAAAGTGCATCAAAATAATGAACGGGCAAGTCTTACGTTGGCCCTGAGGGGTAGTTATAAAGTGGCTTCTGTGAGTGCAGTGTGACTCATCGAACACAAAAACCACTGAAGAGATGAAGAGTTAAAAAAAAAATGTAGCAAAAACTACATTTATTTCACCATAGACAACAGTCCAATAGCGTTGTACAGAATCTATCATAGTACAAATACAAATATATTTTCAATACCACATACGAATACCTTTGACGTTATATACTTCATACTTTGTGCAAGAGAATACATTTATCATGTACATTTAGCATTTACACAATTAGCATTTGTGCATATCCGTCTGCATGAACATCACTATCATGATTATTATTGAACCACCATTTGACAAGAAATGATGAATGAAAAATTAGAGTAGGCCGATAATAAACACCATGGTGGGGTTTGTACTCATATTCACGACATCCTGGAGAGTCATCTTGTATCAGCGTTAGGGGTAAATCACCGGAGCACCATTTAACCAATCACAAGTTCTTATGACACACCAAATCGATGACATCATGACGTTGTTCAATCTCCATCTGTGTTTGGAATAGAATACTAGAATACTGTAGTAGAGTATAGCACTATACTGCCAGTATATACTGTATCTCAAAGTGTACAGTATGCATTAAACCGTAAACAGTAGAGAACGTCCACTATCATTCATTAAATAAATATGGTTGATATGGATTTTGATAGGCCTAGTTACAAAATATAACTTTTGGGATCTTATTATTATTTAATATTGGTTTACAGAATGCCAACTTTATTGGTTCTGGGAGTATTTCTCTGAATCATTTTTTACCATTGTGATCTAAAAAAGTCTCTGTTATAAGCCATGAACCAAACCAGCAAGATATGAGATAAATGACAACATTTTTCAACAATTGCATGCTTACATTTTTGGTTTGAAGCAAAAAAAAAAAAAAAAAAAAAAAAAAGTATTTGAAAATTGGACAAAAAGACGAAGGTGTAGATGTAAAGAACTACAATCCCATGAAGCACTGCAAATGACAGACGCATTAAGAAAATGGAGAAATATAGACTGTTGATATAGAAACAATCTATTTTATTTATATTGCATAATTGGCATATTATGCATAATTAGTTTAGGAGTGCAGGGCAACTGACTCTAAATCATTTGCAGAGCTTCATGAGATATTTTGGCACAATTTACTTGCAGTTCTCTGATTGGTGGAGATTCTCTGCAGAATCATGGGTAATGTCGTTTTTCCACCAGGAACTCGCATGATTATTTGATAAATGTGTCGAAATATGGGCTGATGGCTTCAACAAAAGATTATGAACCTTGTAGCTGAGAGTAGTTCTGTTTTTAAAGATTTAAAGTTACTTTTACAAATAGAATTTCCCTAAAAAAAAAAAAAAATGAACAGGATTTTTACTTTGTGAACCTGAATATTTCACTCTATTATAGTTTTCAGAGATTTCATTGTGGTATATGGTACCCTTCCACATACTGTACCCAGTATGCATACTATATACTACACTAAGGGTAGTATGCTATTCCAAACACAGCCCATCAGCAGCAACAATCCAAATATCATGAGGTATTAACAGTTCTCAAAAATAATGAGCAATGTGCTATTGTCACAACCACTTATGAATAGACAAATGACTCTCATAGTCCCTGTAGGGATTTTTCTTTTTTTCTGTACATCCCGTCCCTCCAAATGAGAGAGTCTTTGCCACCGCAAAGAAGGAAATGAAGCAGACGAGACGAACCATTTATAGTCCAGCTGAAACTGAGGAAACTTTGCTGTACAGGCCTGCTGATGAATCCAAGATATAGCAAGAGTATACAGGGGTCAAACAGACACACAGCTGTGGAGAAAAGCTGCCGTTGAAGACTGTCATTTAGGGGGCGCTGCAGACAGGAAACAGGCGTTTTATTCAGGATGAGTTGACCAAGTTCCTCTATACTGTTTTTAGAAATCACGTACTGTACTGTAGGCAAATGTAACATGGTTTGAGTGACACAAAGCAGCTGATGAGTGTGTGAATGAGTGACCAAGTAAAGTACCGCATTGCACGCTCAACTAATAAACTCATTCCCCCCCTTTTTTTTTCTTTCTATTACTGTGCACCAAACACACAATGAAGATGGTTGCACAATGCACTTTTGATGTTATCTGCATTGCAAAGTAGCAGCATTCTGCGACGCTTTCAATATGGCAGGTGGCATTTAGAAGCAAACTGCATTACAATGCTGGGAGATTCAATCTGCAGCTTTCAGCGACAAGGGGGATCTAATAAAAATAAAACCACCAAATCTGTGATGAAATTACGTCTCCTCTGTACAAAGACTTCAAACGCCTTCAACAGCTTTTGACTGGTAATATATTATCCCAGCATGCTCTGGGAGAAAAGCTGGCTATAAGCAAACCAACATTTCATTACAGCGTTGCAGCTTATTGTGAAGCTAGACTTTTTGTTTAATAAAGGAATTATGAGTGATTTTTGTCCATGCAATAATCACCTTAAATTGGCAGGGTTTTGCTATGAATTTGCTAAGGTATGGTGGGTTTCTTCAAAAATATCCTTTCTTCATTGTAAATAAAAGGGATTTTTATCATGAATCTGATCACTTAAAAAAACAATAGCACACCTCTCTTCAACAAACTACATTATTTGAGGTATCAAGTCTGTGATGCAAGATAGGAATCCCTCAAAAGGGAGTTCAAAATGAGGTAATGGATTAAAAAAACAGGAAATTGTAAATCGTTTGTTCTTGGTCACGAGATAAGTTTCATAATACTGTCAGCTGTAAAAGAATGTTTACAAGGTCATGTTGAAATTGGAAAATTGGTAGATTCAAACAGGATATGAAGTAGTCCGAAGTCAAACCGCAGTTCAAGTATGATGCCAGCAACACTAAGATCAAGGGTTCGACTCCCAGGGAACACATACTGATAAAATGTAAACTTTAGACGTACTGTAAAAATTACTGGATAAAAGCATCTGCCAAATAAATGTAAATGTAAAAAAAATGTCTATGTCGTTACCACACTGACTCGCGATTGCATATTAAGGACTTGGCAGACTGTAATGAAAACGGCAACATCTTCACTACATGATACATATCGCAATACATATATTGCAATTCAATGTCATGATATCAAAATGTGTATGTGAATCGGTTAGTCTCTCTAATGCAGATTCAGAGTTCACATTTAAAGGGATAGTTGACCTAAACAGGAATGTTCTGTCATTAATTACTCACCCTCATTTCATTCTGAACCCATGAGACATTAAAGATATTTCTGATGAAATCTGAAAGCTTTCTGACCCTCCCATAGACAGCAATGCGACGAGCACGTTCAAGGCCAAGAAAGGTAGTAAGGACATAGTTCATGTGACACGGACTAGTGAAGGTCTCACAGGTTTAGAATGGCATGAAGGTTAGTAATCAATGACATGAATGGATGAATTTTCATTTTGGGGTGAACTATCCCTTTAAGGCCTTGACACACCTAACCAAACTGGCAGCGATGACAGCTGACTGTTGTTGCCTCGCGTTCACGCATCTGTCTTAAACATACTGCGATGGCTACAGCCAATGGCCAGCTAGCAGCTACAAAACAACTGCATGTATCAATAGCCTGAATATGTCATTTTGTCAACAGTTTTTTTGTTTTTTTTATTCCAGATGAAAAATTTGAAAATATGTGGTCATTGGATGTTCAGGTCAGATGACAAAAAATTAGAACAGCCTTCGGTCTGTGCATTCTTGACTTCTTTTCTTGCATTCACAACTTTTGCTTTTATTCTCATGCACTTGTATGTTAAACCGATCAGCCAATCAGAGTTCTCTCTCAATGAATGACGATGCTTAATTGGCCAAAAGGCCCCCAATAGATCTGAATAGTGCTGAACACACTACAAAAACTAGTCTGACTGATGCTCTTCGATGGCCTGACACTGGCCGATGTCAGCTTGGTGCGTCATGGCTTATATTCAGACAACCTGATTGAACTGTAGGAAACATGAACAAAAAAGCTAAACGTATCGAAAAATTGTGGTATTACAATAGTAATAGATTCCAAAATATTAGTATCTTAAGGGAATAATGATGCTCTTAGCATGTTATCATTCGTCCACAATTTTCCGAGTCAAAATCAGCTGAGGGTTACTCATCTGAACACTGAAATGGTTCATAGCATGTGTGGTTTTCAAATACGGTGACACATCAAATGATGCAAATCAAAGCCAGACTCTCAAGCCTCCTGTGTATAACCTCCCTATAATCACAGCAAGTGTCAATCAAGATAGCTTGTTTCTCTCCCCCCTTTCAGTTCGCTGTGTGCCCGCTCGCATTTGATCCCAGTTCCTCACGGTTCACTTGTAGAGGAGCTGCAGTCGGCCGGGGTGGCAGCTGTTGCGGTTGATCTTGCCGTCGGGCTGGTAGAGGGGGGAGGTGTTGGAGAAGGTGGGAGGGAGGGAGTGGTTGTCGGAGGCAGGGAGGGGGTATCCTGGAGGCGGGAGGAGAGATTTGGGATCGTTCTGAGGAGCAGGGAGAGATGGAGAGCTGTGGTTCTGACTGGAGGAGGTGGGGCGTTTCCTGGAGCGCAGGGCCTGGCGCTCTGACAGCTGGTTTCTCAGCTCTGATACACGTTCCTCTTTCTGGCGGGAGAAAACAAGAGGCGAGATGAGAAACTAATTTCTGCTGAGCCTAAATATATTATCAATTATGAAATCCACTGAGAATAGGAAAATTAAGGTAAAAGTGAAAATCTGCCATGGCTCTCATGATATTTTTAGTATGAGACGGGGTATGGGCAATTTGAGAGTTTAAGAATGAGCTCTTTTTGAAGAAGAATTCGATCTGAGCTGGCCACATGGACGCTGAACTGGAATGACAGGAAGAGGAGTTTGCTAAAATCACAATTCAAAGACATTACAGTCACACAAAAGGGGAATTTGCTTTCAGTGTTGTTATTGTTTACTAAAACTATATATATATAAATTATCAACTGAAATAATACTGAAATCAAATAAAACATAAAATTAGATAAGAACTTACAGAGAGCAACTAACTGAATTAAAATACCGTTAAACTAACACAGCAAAATGACTAAAACGGACCCAAATTTTACTAAGATGAAAATAAAAACTATTGAAAATATTAAGAAATACTATAATAGTTTATAAATGATGCTAAAATAAGTAGCTATTGCATGCAACAAAATGCATTATTACACATTAATTCTGACTGTGCTGATTTACTCCTTCGTATGTAGACTTTTTCCTCATCAGGTTTCTTTAAAACAAGCTCATTACTGTCCATATACCTCCTTGTTTTCAGATGACTTATAAAATATTTTTTGACATTACATTAGGAATCCATATAATCTATTGATCTTACTGGCTCAAGTCTACTAATAATAAACTACAAACTCCATATTCCATTAATTTTGGTAATAATTATTATTATTTTTTGACATGGTGTAATGGCAATTCTATATTAGTAATATCAGCTTCGTTTTCATGAAAATTTGATAAATATATAAAATATATTATGTCCTGTAATGAATATATAGAGTGAATAATATATTTGGGGCAGTTATATTGTCAAAATTTGATGATTTTGTCCAGATATTAAGTTTCCCCATCCACAAAATCCAGTTGATCTGATTATCATGTGCATTACCCTGTCTAAGACCACAGTGTTCAATTTCTGAGCCAGAGACAATCATTAGAAACTATGTTTGGTGTTTTTACTTTCAGATCAAGGCAAATGGGAATGAAAGTGGCATACATTATACCACTGATCTTTTCAAGAGCATCAGTTATGTACATGGAAAAATGAAGTGATTCTCCACCATGGTCCATAAAATTACAATGAATTATACATATAATGAAATGTATTGTATTATTGAAAACTACACTTACAGCACATATATTTCCATTAATAACAAGTACAATTCTGCATTGTTACCACCCCAGTACACATCTGAACTAAAATTAAAGGCGTTCTCAAATCAGTTGTGAAATGTGCTCAGTATGGTGTTTATCAGACATCCTCAAGCGTGTGCTGGAGAAAGTGAGGGTGACACAGAACCTCCTGGATGATCTTCTGCAGCTCTTTGTTCTCTCTCTCCAGCTGGCGGGATTTCTCTTCATCGTTGTTGTTTGTGGATGAGCCGGTCTTCATGGTCTCCTGCTGGTCCGACTGCCACTCACCACGAGTGATAAGCCTCCGCATCTGCACCAAACACACCACACTGGGTTTAACTACAGACCACAGAATATATACAGCCTTCTATGTAATACTTTTTAAAAATAGTAAGCGAAAGTAAAGCAACAGACAACAATATAAACAATAAAAGTAATAAAAAACTAAAAATTACAAATAACAGTCAGCAATTATGAGTTCAAATAAAATTAGACTATACTCATTGAGTCATAGTGTTATTATCTTAGAAATTAAAACTGTTATTTAAAATTGCAATTTACTTTTGCATACGAGAGCCTTCTAGCAGTCCAATTAAAGAATAATTCAAAGAGATAAGGTTCATAAATGTTGACATATTTGATATTGCTTGGGTTGCCTGATTCATTCTTCAGACTGAAAACGGATGGTTGAAGTGCATTGTGGGATACATTGTTCCAAACATTTTTCCAAATGAAACAGAAAGAAGAAAGAAAATATACTAAGCATTCAGCAAAAAAGGTCTGGAGCAGGGTTATTATTAACTAAAATTATGAAAACAATTTTGTTTAAATTAAATAAAGACGAAAACAAAATATAAATATTAGGCAAAAAAATTTAAGTGTTGAATGACTAATGTTACAAACTGGAATAATATATAAAACTAAAACTAAAAATTATAAAAGCAAAAAAAAAAAAAAAATGATAACTGAAAATGTTAAAAAATAAAAGCTAAGGCAAAATATTAATAAAAAGTATAATAGTATAAAAATAGTTAAAGAACACTGGCCTGGGTGTACACAACATGTCGTCTTTCTCTGTATACATAGCAGCTCATTATTGGCTGTTGTACAAAAGTACTTTATGTCTGTACTTTCATCTCTTTCATATTCTCCTGAGATGTGTAATAACACCTGTCTCCTCTGCTGACACTGATTGCACCACATCTCCATAACATCGCCCCTCAGTACGCTTCAAGATTTCACGAGCAGACCGCTGAGAGAGATGCATATGTCACACATTTACACGCCTCCCCTGCTCTAGATATCCATCATTAATATTCATCACTGTAATGCAATATTTACATTAGTGCTCCTTCTCGTTTTGAGAAAATGATCTTCTGTTGTACCTTAGGGACGAAGAGGACAACTAGAGTGATGTAGACGGAGAAGATGATGGCCAGCGAGGCGAAGGCGAACGAGGCGTCCTGCTTAGACGACAGAATCATGGTGACAGGAGCCGTTATCATACACAACACCTGAAAGAGAGACAAACAATCACATGTACACGTGTCTTCAACTAGGCGTGTTTACATAACACTTCTCACTCCTCATTTCTTCAGTTTTCTACTGACAATGTCCAAAAGTGTTGTTACTGTTAACCTGTTAAATGTCACTCAGCCCCTCGGTGGGACGCCTATACGTTTATTACAGTTAAATCTATTCATGACAAACTATATATCGTTGAAAAGCTCTAAGACTCCTAAATAGATACTTTTATTTAGCAAAAGTAATAGATTAATTTATGGCAGAGTGCACCTCAAAAGACTACATTATAACAGGAGTTCTGACCTTTGCCTTTTTCTCTATCACACTTTAGAAATCATCAGAAATCATATATCACTTGAAAACATAAAATTCTCAAAATTCATCCTTTAAAACCCATTTTAAAATCAAAGATTGCATTACCATGAAAATTGTACATCACAAGTCATGTTACAAAATGTTTTCAGTCATGGATTATACAAATTTAGGTTTGGATCATGCACTTTCAAGTCTATGTTCAAAAATCATGTTTCCAATAATTGAAATTATTAAATTAAATTAAATTAGAAATGCTGCCTTAATTTGAAGTACTAAAATCACTAAAATTAAAAATTAAATAAAAATTATCGCAAAGTAAAAAAAAAAAAAAAAAAAAAAACTAAAAAAAAAAAAAAAAAAAACATTACAAAACTACAGACTACCGCACATGACACGCAGGAAAAAATAGTAGCTAAATCGTGTGCACGATTTACTAATTCGTTCCCTCAATGTACTAAAACGTGCACATGATTACTATTGCGTTCCCTTGATTTACTATTTGGTTCACTCGATTTATAAATCATGCACACGATTTAGCAAACTGAGGTAACACGATAGTAAATCGAGAAAATTCAATAGTAATTGTGTGCACGTTTTAGTAAATTGAGAGAACGAATTAGTAAATCATGTGCACAATTTATTTATTTTATCTTGCATGTCATGTCAAAACTTACATAGTTAGCATTTTATATATACTAAATATGTTCAATTAATATTTTCACAGTTTTTGCATAATTCTACAGATATTGAGATTGGATATTATGCTAAATACTAATGTATCAAATTATATTTACTTTGACTCTTCCTTCTAAATGTTTACACAGTACATATTAAAATGTTTTCTAATGATTTCACTATTATTTCAGTTAAAAAATATATTTTTTAAAATTAATTTATGATTGCAAGTCTGGGTATGGGACAACATTTAGCAAATAATTTAGTATATGCATAAATGACTATTAATTTGACATTTAGTAATAAAGTATATGCATAAATAGCCATTGAAATGTAGCAAAAAATTAATGATTATATATTTACAAGATCGTTTATAATGTGTTCATAGAACAAAAAAATTCTTCTGAAGGGAGAGGAGAGGAGAACAGAAGCCAGGAGAGAAAGAAGCATGAATCAATAAATATTGATCACCAGTCAGTCATTTCTCACAAAACCAGTAAAACCTTATCCAGGCTAACAAAATGTTGTCTGGCATCAACAGAGGTGCTGTTTTGTTTGTTTTTTTGCAGGGTCATTATTTATTTGGACAGGGCAAAACAAAAAGGTGCAAAGCAGTCTCTCTAAATCAAAGCAGTTTCCAGTTGGACTCGCAGTTAGCCTACAGCTTTCACAGAGCCCACCTGAATCACACCATGACAGTAATGATGTATGATGTATGAAAACCTGCATGCTTTTAGCTTAAAATGCATGGCAATGCTAAATAATGCAAACAGTGAGTGAATCCTGAATGCAAAAGAGCAGCAAGACCAAACGTTAAAATATTTTCTTTCGTCTTCCAAGGAAGAATTACAGTCATATGTCTTTGAAACAACACGAGGCTAAGTAAATGATGACGGGATTTACAGTGTGTCATTATTCAGTCATGCTCAAACCCATGTGACTGTCAATTCTTCTGTGGAACATGAAAGAAGAAACTAATAATAATGAATACAATATATATTGACAGTTAAAGAGATAATTCAGTCAAAACTAAAAATCCTGTTATTATTTACTCATCCTCAAGCTGTTTCCCACTGGAGTGTGGGTAATCGAACAGCTGCTGATTTCAACTGATATCAAGAGTATGGAAAAAATAAATACTATGGAAGTCAATGGTGACCAGAAATTGTTTGGTTTCTCTCAGTCTACAAAATATCTTCTTTTGTGTTCAACAGAAGAGTAAGAAGAAAAAAAAAAACAGGTTTGGAACAACTTGAGGAGTAAATGATGACAGAATATATATTGTATGCATCATGTAGAAATTGTTATTTTACTGAGAGGAGGTTATTAATGGTGACCTGCCAATCAAACTGAACATCAAATTAAAACATTTATGTTTAATATTGTACATGGTCTCTTCCAAATAAATACTATTTATTTCAGAAACCTCCATGCATTCTGTTTCTTGATTCGGGTTTCAAACTAGTCCTCAGAATATGAATTTAATAAATCTTATCAGTTTGCTGTGAACTGCAGCGCTCTTTTCTTTATTATTGTCTTCCAAACTGCTGAAATTCTCTAAAGTGTTGGCAGATGGCATCTGAAATCATTTCTTTAGCAGAATGGGCATTTACTAAGGGCCAGGAGTCAGCTAGTGACTTAGAAAAAAGAGAGTGAGAGAGAAAAGATTAAAATGCTAAATTCGGCCCCTTGCTGATCTAAAGTCTCTCCCTCAATTTGAGCTAAAATTGGGTTCAGTGTATAATGGATAATCCTCGGAGGCCGAGATGAAGAGAGACACACTGCTTCAAATTAAAAGCTTACAATGAAAAAGCTGATGGACAAAAGCTTTGTGCTTTAATTCCAATTGACCTTCACCATAGAAAACAGAGCAGAAGTCTTTATGGCAAATGAAAGTAGATTCCCGTGTATTTACCCCTTCACACTGAGTGTGTTATCAGCGTGGTACGCGCTGCTTTCCTGACTCGTGAGCCTTGGGGCGGCACTGAAATGCTAAAGCGGAACAGATGAGATGATGTGCAAAAACAAACGACTTTCAGCATTACTGAGGGCCCACTTTACTTGAGTTTTCTAACTGCTTTAGAGCTCCATTCACGTCAAACTGACGTGCACGCTTATTCCCGGTGATGAGGGGAAGCTCTTTTCCCACCCCTTCCCTGTCCTCTGGAAAGCTCTGCGTCTCTGGACAGCATTCGAGATGGCAGGCTCAGACACTTCACTTCCATCAAATCTAGCAGAGCCACACTGAAGAGCTCCAGGCATGTTCTTACTGCTCATGAGTGTGTTGTGACACACAACAGCTATAGACGGACGCTGCGTCCAATTCACATGGCGACTCCCAACTAGGCTTGAACAATGAAAGAAAAAAAAACCCCACCGTGGTGCTATTTCAGTCACGTCAGCCGAACAGTTCTACCTTTTAATTGGACAAAATTTGGTTGACGACTGACATTTCAAATGTCACCCAAGGCGCTCTTAAAATGTCCAGAGGGACAAGTATAAAAAGACGAACAGACTCACAGAGACGTTGTAGATGGCCATCCCAACAGCTCGGTGATCGTTTATTTTTTCAGTGGACACAGATTTGGTTTCATAAGCCAGAAAAATACCCAGGAGGAGCAGCAAACCCTTATAGCCATAAACGACACCTAAAAGACAAAACAGAGACAAAAATAATGAACAGGTTTTCAAAACTCTTCCCAAATCACTTCAACACTCACTAGTGATGGAGCCAATGCTGCGGTGTTGGGCCACTCAAACAAAGAGAGCAATATAGTTTATTTATATTTTATTAAAGGGATAGTTCATCTTAAAATTTAAATTCTGTTATTAATTATTCACCCTCTTGTTGTTCCGAACCCATAAGACCTTCGTTCATCTTCAGAACACAAATTATGATATTTTTGATGAAGTGGGAGAGCTTTCTGACTCTCCCATGGACAGCAATGCAACCAGCGTGTTAAAGGCCCAGAAAGGTAGTAAGGACATCGTTAAAATAGTCCATGTGACATCAGGGGTTCAATCATAATTTTATGAAGTTGTTTGACCATGAATGGTGTTTCAGGAATGACAAACGCGAGTGTAAAACATTACGCGACATCTGACAAGCTGATGTCAAAAAAGAGCTGTGCATGAAGTGATGAAGAGTACATTCAGAGTAACAAACTTACTTACAGCAGTAACAAGTGTGTGTTGGCTGAATATACTTAGAAGCTTCTACAGTTAAAGATATTTCAAATAGTAATGCATTAAGCATTTTATTATACCATTAATAATTGCCTTATTTATTCATACTGTAGAACAAAAAGAGTAAAAGTACAAAAATATATAGAAAATAATAATATTTGGTATAACAGTCATTTTATAATAAAACCGAAAGCAAGTTGTGATAAACACGAGGGAGTGGAAATAGCAACTGAGCTGATGAGGGATCCTCTGCTATCATCTCTCGGTTATAATAGTCATTTCATATTCATATTAAAAGTCTTTGTTTTCCCACTATTTTTTCATCATTACCGAAAAGTGAATCTTTAAAGTGAATTTTACTGCATAGGCTTCAAAATATTTTAAGTGTTTAAAAATGCACACTATAGATGAACAGTGGGTATTTATGTTTCATAAATTTGGTACTCATAACAGTTCAACATTATTTACCTCTGCCTGTCTTTGGGGTCTTTGCTATTATATTCCAATATACAATTTTTTTTGGCCTCAATTCGCTAGTTTTAGATTAAGAGTTGTTTTTTTCACAGATAATTTGCTGTTGTTTAATAATTTAAGTTTTCAAAATGACACTCTGTTCTGTAAATTCATTGTCTGCTGGTTTATTTAGCTACTTTTCAGTACACCACATTAAGTATCACACTTAGTGCTGTAAGACTTTGAATGTTAATGTGCAAATTAACACCTAACAGCTCCTGTGTGTTGGCCACTGTTACAATTAAAAACATAGAAGAGTAGGGAAAAAGCATTGCGTGCCTACATCATACCGTTTTGCGCATCGCTACACCTTGTTTCCAAGCAGAGGAATGCACAAACATGCATCACAGAAGAGAAGAAATGATGGCATAAAATCATCTTTTTTGTTTTCTTTTGCATACAAAATGTATTCTCACAGCTTCATAAAATTATGGTTGAAGCACTTATGTCACATGGACTATTTTAATGATATCTTTACAACCTTTCTGGGCTTTGAACGTGCCAGTTGTATTGCTGTCTATGGGAGGGTTAGAGAGCTCTCAGGTTTCATCAGAAATACCTTAATCTGTGTTCTGAAGATGAACAAAGGTCTTACAGGTTTGGAACGACATGAGGGTGAGTAATTAAAGATAGAGTTTTCATTCTTGGTTAAACTATCCATTTAATATACCAATATAATATGATCTTTTGATTATTTACACTACTGTATAGACGTTTGGGATCAGTGAGAATTTTTTTATGTAAAAAATAAACTATTTTTTCTTCAAATTGATAAAAAAAAAACAATTCATATAAAGGCTTTACCTTTGAACTTTCTATTCATCAAAAATTCCCTGGTGTTTACATTATTAATATTGATATTAATCAGAAATGTTTCTTGAGCAGCAAATCAGCGTATTAGAATGATATCTGAAGGATCATGTGACATTGAGGACCGGAGTAATGATGCTGAAAATGATTCTAAAATATATTACAATAGAAAACAGTTATTTTAAATAATATTTCACATTATTACTCTTTTTACTATATTTTTTGATCAAATAAATGCTGCTTTGGAGAACCTCTTTCACAATCTCAAACTTGTGAATGATAGTGTAAATTACTGTCATATTTATTAAATCAAGCCAAATCAGAATGTCATCAAGTTTAAAGGTTTATTGTTATTTATTTATATTTTTTACAGGTCTTCAAAAACAATATACAACAATACCAAGCACATTTCATTGAGCTTTCATTTGTTACTACTGACTGTTGCTTGTCTATTATTTATCTTCACCTTCTTGTCTGACCATTCAATTTCTTAGTAAATACCGCTGGTGTAATGAAGGTCACAGAGGGGGGTGCAGATTTAATTTGCTGTGCAGAGTGTTTGCTAAAAACCAGCTCACTCTCAGATGATCATTTCAAGTCATTTCAAGTTAATTTGGCTTTGGATGTGACAAAAAATGGTGCTACCTGAGTGGGTGAGCTGTTTACTATGTAATTAGTCCATCCATTTCCATCAGTCTGATGTATTCAGGCCAATGCAAACATGATAGGTGGACATTATCACACTGACAGAGTAATCAGTCAGTCGCAGGCGCTGACTGCTCCCATGACTTTTGCCTGTTTCTAACCATTCATCCCTTACATCCACACCTTTATGATCTCACTGGGAACTCTGCTATATTTAGATTGTTTTAGTTCTGTGCGATCAATTATTTTCTCATCCAGATGTCGTGAAAGAGCACTGCCGTCCAGGCGTCCTTGGACCAAATGTCCTAAATGGTTTATGCAGAGAAACTGTTATGACAGAAAGTATTTGAATGACAGGTCTGTTTACAGGCAGCTGTGCTCGTTTCTCAAGGACTTTGCCTGAAGAATACACTGAAGACTCATTTTATAGACCATAACTGGAAGAGCAAGGGCGGTCCAATTTGTCTCATAAAGGTAGCAATTAATTTGTTTAATTAGTTAAACGTTTACAAGTAGGAAACACCTGAGGAGAGAAGCTGAAGGTCAAAACCACTGGGGTTCCTTCATTAAATCCCTTTCACTCACAGGCTTATAGGCTTTGTCCAACACCATGACAAGATCATGACGACCAAGAGCTATTAGTCTCGTCTATTTGCATGCACCATCTGTGTTGTTTTAGTATCTAATTTAATATAGGAATTAAGCAAATCGGGTAATGACACAAACATGGTAAAAAAAAAAAAAAAAAATTAGTTCAGGGTTCTTAGGGTCAGTTCTGAGCATTGTTCATCGATGACACAGCAGACTAACTCTAACCTTGTGAGAAAAAAAAAAAAAATGAAATATGAAATGTACCATGCAAGTGACTAATGTTTTCAGACACTTACAGATCTGGCCACTGAGAAAGTGTATGCAGAGGAAAGGGATCACACATGACTGACAATTATTATTATGTGTAAATATTTTTTTAAGCCCTGGTTCTCACTAGTTGCAGTAAGTTCTTGCTACAGATGGTCTATTAATGGGAGATGAGAGGGAGATGGCTGTCATGCCATTGGTATTGGGTTGAAATATGGATGCCCATAAGAAAGCTATAACACAGTTTCTCCTATAATCACAGGCACATAAGTCCAACATTTAGCAAGGCATGAAAACATTTAATCTACCTGAGGGAAGGTGTCTTTCACTACTCTAATAGCCTATTTTACTTCAAATTTAAGTGCCATTATTAAGTTCCATAGATGTTCAGCTGTTATGCTTTCGAACTTCTTGCCATTTATATGTATGCAATTTCACAGTATTTTCACCAGCAGTCGCAATTCTATAATGGCACAATTTACTATTTACAATATTGTATGGCAATTAAAATGCTTTTTTGAATAATTGTACATAAATAGGTTAAGCAAAGCAAATGTGATTATTTCTGAGAAATTTTTAACTGCAGGCAGACATTATGATACAGTAGGCCTACAAATATTTTGTTGGAAATACAGTATGCGAGCAAAAAATCATTGATTAAAAAAATGGATAATAGAAAGAGCAAAAGCAGTGCTGAAATGGCAGTCTGTAAAGAAGAGTGTACTAATGTAAATTTATATACTAAAGTTTGAATTATATTATTGTAATAGCTATAGCCAGTCGTGAACTAAAGGCATGAATGGGCTGATCTAAGACATGAAACTCCAGGGCT
Source organism: Carassius gibelio (assembly GCF_023724105.1). Classification (NCBI taxonomy): domain Eukaryota; kingdom Metazoa; phylum Chordata; class Actinopteri; order Cypriniformes; family Cyprinidae; genus Carassius; species Carassius gibelio. The sequence goes on from NC_068414.1 coordinate 15,359,405, forward strand.
GAAAATGACTCCCACTCCTGTCCTGGTCTGGGGTTTTAATGCTTTAGAAAGCGTAACCATTAGCTTGGGTCACATGCGGTACCTCAGCCAATAGTGTAATTGAAGAGACTGGCGTTCAGAGTTTTTGAGTTAGTTTACATCCAGAAATGTTTATGTTGCATAGTTTAATTCGTAATATAGATTAGAGTGTTCGTTACTCACACTGCACATAGTTTTGAAATCAATACATGTTTGTAATTAAAAAGTTTTAAGGCAGCTTTTTATGTGCAATCTTTAGTTTGTTTTTATTAGCTTTCAAATCCTGTCAGTTTTATAGCTAACAAACAATTTGGATTTGAAGACATAAAATGTTGTTTCCAATAATTTATTATACAGTAAATAAAACAACTTGTGAATAGTCAAATAACATTATTTACTTAAGAAAAACAACAATACAGGCTAACATAAGTTAAGGAATTGGAGCAACTGGCAACTGATGCGTACTTTTAATATAAATTCAGTTTTGTAGTGAAATACAAACAATATGTGCTACAGTTAGACTATAGTGCATTTTCCAGTATTCATCTAGTATTTTCTACTTGAGCTTCTGGCTTTGTACAATCTTTTATTGTTTACAAAATAACTCAGTCATATTTTCGATTAGAATGAGATGTTTGTTTCAATAAATTACACCCGTTTTTTGTGAAAAGCACAAAGCTTTATTGATGTTACTGGCATTCACACTACACACAAGAAATGCAATCGAAGACATGACATTTCCAAGCATACTGTCCCTACTGCAAGAATATGACACATGCCATGATTTCTGCCATGAAATGTTGACTTCATTCTCAAAATATTTCAACTTTAATCTCATACTGCTACAACATTATTCTTAAACCACTTTACAAGTGTGCACCTAAAATAATTAAGCTTACTTCTTTCTGTCTTACGTTACTGAAAATATGCAGCATCACTCCTCTAGTGTGATCCAGACAGCTCAGTCTGCTCTTTAAAATGTCTAAAGGATGCTTGACTACACTGAGCATCTAGATATAGTTTTCTCGAAAACCAACTTATATTTAAATATGCCTGCCGCAGCCGTAAATCAGGACAGGGTTAAACTGAATTACGAGTGGCTGGTAAATCAAAAGCAGGCTTTTGAACTGATAAAATTCAATTATACACGATTAAAAATAGTTATACATATAATAGTTTTTTCTGAAGTGATGCCATAGAAGAACCATTTTGGGTTCCCCAAAGAACCTTTCAGAGAACATTTCTTAAAACTAGATCGAAAAGTTTGTAGACAAACTTTAAGTTGGCTTGAAAATGCCTAGCCAGAAACTTTTAAAAAGTAGCAGTCTGTCGGTTTTCAAGGTTTGAAGTAGTTTGACATTTAGAATAGTAGTAAATATAAAGTTTGAATGTTTTAACTAGCATGGATTAGCTGCGGTCGTTAAGGACTAAAACAAACTAATTTTTGGGGAAGTCGTGGCCTAATGGTTAGAGGGTTGGACTCCCAATCGAAGGGTTGTGAGTTCTAGTCTCGGGCCGGACGGAATTGTGGGTGGGGGGAGTGCACGAACAGCTCTCTCTCCACCTTCAATACCACGACTTAGGTGTCCTTGAGCAAGGCATCGAACCCCCAACTGCTCCCCGGGCGCAGCAGCATAAATGGCTGCCCACTGCTCCGGGTGTGTGCTCACAGTGTGTGTGTGTGTGTGTGTGTTCACTGCTCTGTGTGTGTGCATTCTGGATGGGTTAAATGCAGAGCACAAATTCTGAGTATGGGTCACCATACTTGGCTGAATGTCACTTCACTTTTCACTTTCAACTTTCACTTAATGTAACCAGAAATATAATTTCGTAACATTCATAATCAGAATGAGCTTTATTGTCAGGTATATTTACACATGCGAGAATTTTGTTTTAGTGACAGAAGCTCCGCGCAACATAATGACAGCGACAGAACAAAAAACACATTTTAAATGAAAAAAAATATATATAATAATAATAATAATAATAAGTAGGTAAGGAATGACACATAATAAAATAATAAAAATACAAATAAGTAGGTAAGGAATGACAATATACAAATTGACAATTGTGTGTGGAGGTATATTACAATAGGCAGTTTTGTATGTACAGGTATATTATGTGCAAAAATTGAAGTGTACACTTAGTATGTGTGTTAGATAAGTGTATGTGTATATAAATATAAATGTTTTATGATTCAATATCATAAAACACATTCTCACTTGTGAAATGTAATCCCTTGCTGTCTGGTTTTAGATTTCTTTTGTCTGAACATCCATACGCAGCACAAATGTCCGGCATTGTCCGAAATACAGGGAGAGATCGCAGCGCTACCTAGCTACCTACCTACGCATGCTTTGAACCCAAAGGCGACATCTAGTGTATATATTTATGGAATATTATGAGCATGTTTATAGCATAATTAGCAAGTTACTAGCATGTTTCTAACATGATTAGCATGCTACTAGCATGCTGTTAGGATTATGATTAACATGTTACTAGCCTGTGCCTTTTTCAAGGCAATTTAACTATCATGTTTTCTTAATGTAAAGAACATTTTTAACAGATAAAGCCTAGGGTGGTTGCTGCATGACTAGCATTTTGATATCATGTTTCTAGCATGATTTGTATGATACTAGCATGTTTCCAGCATGATAAGCATGTTGCTAGCAAGTTACTAACACAATTAACATGTTGCTTGTATGTTGCTAGCACGATTAGCATGTTAGTAGCATGTTTATAGCATATTATGAGCATGTTTATGGCATAATTACCAAGTTACTCGCATGTTTCTAACAGGATTAGCATGTTACTAGCATGTTTATAGCATATTATGAGCGTGTTTATAGCATAATTAACAAGTAACGCTAGTAATGCTAGTAACTAGCATGTTTCTAACATGATTAGCATGCTACTAGCATGTTGTTAGCATTATGATTAACATGTTATTAGCCTGTTCCTTTTTCAAGCCAACTTAATTATCGTTTTCTTAATGTAAAGATCATTCTAAAATCTAAAGAACCCTTTTCCATTATAAAGATCCTTTTGTGGAATGGAAAGGTTTTTAGTTATTTACACTAAATATCAAAATAACCCAACTGCAGTTTGCACAATAATTTTTTCTAATGAAAGAGTGCATCTCTTAACTTTGTGATTTTAAAATAGTTGAAGGAAATAAACTATTTATGGTTATTTGTTGAATATTTTGAGCGAGTGCAACAGTCACGTCTGTATAGTGCCGAGTACACAAACGAAAAAAACCAACATGGGAAAAATATGTTGGTTAGAGGTTCTGAATTTCAGTGCCGATTTCTTTTCAATTAAACGTCCAGCCCTACATCCTGCCAATATTGAACCTTGAACCTATTTTTAAGAGTGTTATATTTGACAAAAAAAAAACCTAACAAATCAGAACTGGATGCAGTGTGAACAAATACAGTGTCACACCCAAAGAGGTTCTTACCAAGCCATGTGTTCATCTTCTCTGAACTGCAGTGCTGCAGCAGAGGCTCGATCAGCTGATCCACGTCCCCTTTAGGTGCTTCTTTAGTGAACTTCTGCTCAGACAGAAAGAGAAACAGAACGGCAGCTCATTCAAAAAAAAATTATATGCAACTTGAGGCCAAACATAATAAATCCAACTGTACCTTATAAAAAAAAACACACATACAAAAACAAGAGTACTGCCATACCTCCACTGTGATGTGCAGGGGATCCACAATCTGCCAAATCATAAGGGACAGGATGTCGATAACCAGCAGGACTCCCACGGTGGCATAGAGCTTCCATGGCTCCAGGTGCTGCTGGGATATAAAAAGACCAGTGAATCAACTTTCCATCCAGGACATTGAAAGACACAGCTTGCGCCATGATTCATAACATCATATAGAGCGTAAGTGCAGAGAGCTTGAAGGGGAAACAATGGCCCATTATCAGGATGCCAATTCAATCCGCCACACGGTGACTGCGCTTTATGGTTTAAATAAGGAAATTGTCTTAAATGGATTTCGGCTAAGATCATAACACTGCAACAAACAGTGGATGGCGTTTGTGAGCAATTAAACATAAAAAGCATTTATTTAAAGAGCAACATAAAAAGCACTTATGTTCTCTGTGACTCGTATTGTTTATCGTCACTTTTGAGAGCTCATAAACCTCAAACACCCCTTCACAACAGCGAGGATGAAAGAACTCACGCCTAGTCAGACAACTGACTCAAGGAATTTTCTGGGTTCAAAACAAGTTAAGTACCAGAGAACTTTGACTCATGCGTCTATTTGAAAAAATAACTGGAATGTACTTTAAATGGACATTTAGGGAGTTTACAAGCAAAAATGTGTTTTTGTTCAAGTGCTTATATTAAAGGGATACTCCACCCCCTTTAATCACTTACTCCCATGTCGTTCCAAACCTGTAAAAGCTTTGTTCGTCTTCAGAACACAATTTAAGATATTTTGGATGAAAACCGTTGAGGCTTGTGACTGTCCCATAGACTGCCAAGTAAATAACACTGTCAAGGTCCAGTAGAGTATGAAAGACATCGTCAGAACACTCCATCTGCCATCAGTGGTTCAACCTTAACATTATTAAGTAACAACAATACTTTTTGTACACAAATAAAACAAAAATAATGACTTTATTCAACAATTCCTTTGTCAACAGTCTCCTCTGTGTCTCTCCATATCACCGTATCTTCTATGTCAGCCACGTCACAAGGATGCAGGTTTCTTACATGTATTTATGCTTTGATTTGAAAGAAAACCGTGCATCCTTGTGACGCGGCTGATACAGAAGATACGGTGATGGGACAATGGGACATTTACAAGCCTCACGGTTTTCATCCAAACTATCTTAAATTGTGTTCCAAAGATGAACGACATGGGGATAAGTGATTAATGACAAAATTTTCATTTTGGGGTGGAGTATCCCTTTAAGGTCTAAAGGGGCTTCAATGATCCTTTAAATGGTGGAACTACTATTCTGGGTGGATTAGCTTCTGGTTTTGCATTGCAGTAATTTGTGGATGTGTTTTTCTTTAGGTAAACAGACATTCTCTGGTGTTTATATTATATGAATGTTACAGGCGTTACTTCTTGGACATTTTTAGCAATATAGTAATACCAGAAATTGAAATATTCAGTATAATTTTGCCAGACATAGTCTGTTAACACCTATACTATACTCAAAGGTTTAAGATTTGAGTGCTGAATTGCTGTCAAAAACTTTTCTTATTATCAAAATGGTTGAAAATGTTTGTGCGGCTTAATATTTTTTATGGAAGCCATCATACTTTTTCCCCCAACACTCTCAGAAAAAAGGTACAAAATCTGTCACTTTGGCAGTACCTTATACACTTTTGTACCTATCAGGTACTAATAAATACACTTTAGGTACTAATATGTACATTTAAAGTACCAATATGGAACCCTTTAAGTACTAAGGTGCACCATTTGAAAAGGTACCGTCTAGGGCTGCACATTATTGGGAAAAAATGATATTGCGATATTTTATTTTTCTGCGATATACTGTATATTGCGATATGAAATCGAATCTAATTTTTTTTACAAACAAAAATGGGGTGAGCACACTTACATTCTCATTTTAAATGATTTAAACATCGACACCATCATGTCAATTGATTAATATGCGCGAGTGAGAGAAAGCAAGAAAGCGCTCGTGTTGTTTGAATCGTTCTCTCTCTCTCCCTCTATGTCTCTCTCTCGCACGCGTGCTCTCTTCTATTTTTTTGCTAGAAAGCTAAAAATACCTCTATTTGTTTGAAATAAAAAATATTTTGTATCAATATAGTAGCAATGCCATTTTTATAAATGTAATGCATTACATATTATGCTAAATGAAAGTATTAATTTATAAAAAAAAAATAAAAATAAAAAAAAGTTCCCCCAATCTTCCAACTTAAGTATTTTTTTACAAACTGAGGGACAAGTCCAAATTATTTTCTGTTCCATTTTTTTGGCATTTCACAAGAAATTATCTGAGGTATTTAACTTGTTTTGAATGTGTTGAGGGGACATTTTCATGACAATTCACTCCATAAAATCCCCATCACGAGTTCCTCTGTACTTAAAATAGAATGTTTGTCCCAAATATTTATTTCTGTCTTATGCTCTAGAATAAATTCTGAAACTATTCTTTATTCCAAAATTTCCCTTTTGTATCCCAGACAATGACTTTGAAGAATCCACTTCAAACAAACTTACTGATGCTCAGTTTGTTTGTTTTTTAACTTTTCTTTTTAACATTAAAAGTTCTCAATAGTGTCAATCCAGTCAGAGAAGCACGTTTGAAATTGACTAAGCTGTCAATTTGATGCCCCACTGCACATCACAGATCATTTCTCAATCTCTGAATCCTTTCTTTGTGTAGAGGAAGATAGAAAGAGAGAGAAAGAGAGAGAGAGAGAGAGAGAGCACTCCACAGGGGCTCATGACAAGCTCCTCTCCACCATTAGACAGACGTTCATGAATGCTCAATAATAGGCATTATGTACTTATCCTGAAAATACCTTTCTCCTCTGTCTTTATCTCTATCTTTTCCTTATTTTAGTTATTGTGGCTGCTGTGCATCACATGTGTGACTGGTGATGTGAGGTCTGCACTTCAAAACATCACTTTCTTAATATTATTTTTAGTCTTTCCATAAAATATTGAAAAATACTAAAATAAGACACATTTAAATTAAGAAAAATAATTAACTTTTCTTTTCATTTTTTAAGCATTAATCCATCACAATTTAATGAAGTATATGTAAAGGATCATAAAAAAGTAAGACAAATAACCTTTGTTCAAGATACTCTACATTAGTTAACAAGAACTAACAAAGATAAATATTTGTATAGCTTATAAGTTTAGCACTGTGGGCTAAAATCAACAATAAACAATCCTATATGTATCTACTAACATTACCCATAATTAATGAATGCTACAAAAATATCGTGCTCATTGTTAACTGGTGTTAACTAATACATTAACAAATGGGACCTTATTGTAAAGTGTTACAAAAAAATCTAACATAACGAGTTGCAGTGTGTTTGTGGTGATGGAGTGACCGCTGGCTCATGGAGCAGTGCTGTATGATAAATGTGCTGTTTAAAGATGCTCAAGGACAACAGGGGACCCATCTCTATGAGATCAGAGAGAGACGGTTGCTAAGCCATAGAGGCAGTGGAAGTGAGATGGAGATCTAAAGATGATAACAGAGAGAGGAACGAGATATATACTTTAGAAAGAACAATAACTCCACTATGACATACTGATCATTCCAGAGGCGTACCGAAAGCCCTTGACACGACGGGTCAAGAGTAAATCCCTATGAGGCTTTAAAAGGACAGATCATTTGTCTTGAAATCCCTTAAATTAACCTCACAGTCTTATTTAAGTACCACTTAGATACCATTATATGTTTTTAGTAATATTTTGGTAGCACTTTATTTTACAGTCCTGTTCCTCATGTACATACTATGTACTTATTATAGTAATTACAATAACTATGTAATAACTAGGTACTAACCCTGAACCTACCCCTAAACCTAACCTTACCCCATGTAGTTACCTTGTATTACCAGAACTTTCTTAAATACACTGTAAGTACACTATGTTAGTACACGTACTGTAAAATAAAGTGCAACCAATATTTCTAATAATTATTTTACGTTCATTTAAGATTTTAGTTGTGTGAGCACTACTCACCTTTCTCTTGTCTTTCTTCTCATCCTTCTTTGTGAACACCGTGTGAACCCACCAGATCTTTGTGAACATGCTTCCGTAAGCCAAACTGAAGCCAAGTCCAAGCAGCCACAAGCGGAACTAGAAAAAACATTAAAAAAGCCAATATTTCAAGCGTTTAACTTTAAAAGACTTCGAAGTACAGAAATATAATATAAATGCACCAATAGTAAAAAGATTGGCAGTATTGATCAGCTTATAATTATTCTAATGTTACGGGAGATAAACAATAAATGCCCAATATAAAAATCCTAAAACTTTTAATGTATTGTGTTTTGTCACATTTTTTAATGTCAAAAGAGTGTTATTAAAGTGTTATTAAACACTTGTTATTAAATTAGTTTAAGTTATTTTCAAGATTAAGTTTAAGTAAGTGTTAAATGTCGCCAAAGGGGAATTAAAAGTAAAAGAATAAAAAATAGTTTTATAAAAGTTCAATAAAGCTAAAACTTTAATAAAAGTGCATTTATTCAAATTAAACTGCAAAAAACAGCTCATTCTATTCTCCAGGCTTTGCTTGGATGCGGTTACAGAAATAAAAGGGATGGTGCAAACTAAATTGAACCTGACGGCAAGCTTGTGACCTGTGAGTAAGTGTAAGAGAAGAGGGCATATATATATATAGATGTCTGAAAGCAAGGCAGCGAAGCAAGTCTGTTTAATACTTAAGGGTCCGAGAGAGGGTGAAAAATGGTCATGAAAAACTAAATAATTCATGTTTTTTTGATGCAAGAAACCTTGACTAACATCATCAGTGTGAAGGAAATGAAGGGAAAAAAAATCCCTGATATGTCTCCTTAAAACCTTCTGAAGAAGAGTGTTCAGGGAGGTTTTATAAACTCAATTACTAATGCTATAAATAACATCAATATAAATGACAAAACGGTGTTACCCAGAATGCCTGAGCGCATACCTGACAGACCACAGGAAACTGAGAGTTGCGTACATGCAGTCCATCAATTCCCAGAGGAAAAACTGCAGCCAGAGCCATCATACAGCCCACTGCCGTCATGTTATTCAGGTACGGCTGGGAGTTTTGAATGTACCTTTACATACAGACATACATACTACTGAATTAGTAAAAAGATGTGTGTTGAAAAAACAGGTTCATATATTGATGCTAATGTGATGCCTGCTAATATACTGTGATGTATATATATAGCTTAGCATTATTACCACATGCATATTACATATAATATGGTGTTCCATAGTACTTTTTGGTAATTTTTGTAATAATGAACTCTGGTTCAGCTCATTAAGTTAATCTCCCACAGTGGAATAGGACTTACACTCCTCTGTCTTTTTATCACACAAAGATTCATAGAAGTGCTCACACATTTACTCACATGCATGATGAGATTTGTAAGTGTTCATGGTATTAGCTTAAGCTGTCTGCTGAGAAAATCTTGTTGAAAGGTTAAGTGTCACAAAGATAAAAAAGACTGAAACACCAAACATTAGTCTGAATGTGTCAGTGGAGTTTGAATGCATTAAAATGCATTAGCCTGTTTGAAAATGGCGTGTTTCTACACATTCAGAGTGCTTAAATATGTGAATGAGACCCTTGGAAACACCAGCTAATTGTATGCATGTATCACTCTGTCCTCTGCATTGAACTCACACGTGAGTATGCAATATAAATGAACAGCCGCCTGCAGGCAAGAGCGTATACTTTCATCCACAACTTAACATACCTGACGTTGCTATTGTAGATGTTAAAGGTGAGGCAAACGATCCCCATTAAAATGCCCAAGCCAGCGAAAACAGACACCGAGACGAAGAGTTTTTGTGACAGATATCTGAACTTCTGAATCACCACCGTTTGGTCAGCAGGTGGATCAGAGCCTGGAGAGAGAAATTAGGATTTTTAGTATTAGATTATTTTATAAAGTAGTATTACATTGAAATAATTTGGCAATACTTTCATGAACAACATTGAAAACATCATTAGATATTAGCTATTTAGTCACTCTAAATAAGGGCTTTTGGAAGAAAGGAGGGGGAAGCGGACTGAAGCAAGTGTGTGTATATATATTTATTTATATATATATATATATATATATATACACACACACTCTTATTGCATGTATGTAAACTGCTAATATGTAAGGTAGCGTTCTTGTTCTTAACAAAACTATTAAAAAAACTTTTTTATAATTTTTTTTCCATCAAATTTTTTTTTTTTATGTTACCTGAAATAAAATAATTCTAAGTTGAAGTACTAAAATTACTACAGCTAAAACTGACATAAAAATAATAAATGAAAATAAACTAAAGCTAAACAGAGTATTAATAATTATCAGTGTACAGGCTCTTTAAACATATAAGAAAAAAAGACATTAAATATTATAATATTATAAATCAGTTATTTAATAATACATTTTTGGAAAATCCAAAATCCAGGTAACTTATCATACAAATATGACATTTGTTTAAGTTTACAACTGTTATAGCACCACCTATGGTCCAATTTACTTATAATAATCTGTGCATGTGCTCAAATCAACAGCACTCTACTTTAAATATTAACCCACCGTTTTTAACAAAAAAATAAATAATAAAATAATTAGCAGTTTACATTTAATGAAGGATTTGACTGACAGCAGTGGTCCTTGAGGCAAAGTTGCTCAGTATGAGGTGATCTATCAAATTATATGTGTTATTAACCTTGTGTAATTGGTGTTAAACATTCATTGGCCAATGGTGGCAAAGTTCTGAGGTGTGTGAATGTCCTCATAGGCTCTTGTGGCACTTTGGACAAAAACATGGCATACCAATTTTCAAGTCAATCAGACAAATAGGCCTGTCGTGATAGTCGATAAATCAATTAATCGCACAATAAAAAAAAATGAGCTTGATAATTACTTCGGCCGCGATAATTTCTTTTTTCAATTTTTATTTAAGAAATGTAAAATGTCATGATGTGGGGTTAGTCTGGAGCGCAGCCTGTGGACAGCCCACAGCAGAAAACACCCTCTCCGATGGCACAGATGTTCGGGGAATAAAGAGAAAACATCTCACTAGAGTGACCAGCTTTGGGATGCACCTTATATTTGCTTGTGGATGTTTCCGTTGCAAGTGATACAGTATTGTACTTGCACTACTGCTTTATTTTAACACCGCATAGCATATTTTGCAAGTAACTTCGTTGCCCTTTCTGTTGAAATGGGCCTACTTTTCGCTCGCTTCATTTTTAATTAAATCTGAGGCATTCGTTTTGCACTTGAAGTACACAAACAATACCATTGTAAAAACACAATAGTTCAGTAAAAACAAGGGCTGTCAATGGTAATGCATTAACGCATGCGATTAATTCAAAACCCTTAACGAGTTAAATTTAACGCAATTAAAATTACTGAAACTCAATTTCGATAATGTTTTGATTTGTCTTGTGTATGTTTCTGTGTTTAGTCAGTGTGCACAAATTTATCGATTATAACTTCATTTGGTTCTTTGGTGTCCTTTTTGAGTCTCCCAGGTGTCCTTTTCTTGAAAAGATATCTAAATTTATCTTGAATTAAGGTTATAGAAAATACAGTTTTGTGATCTGCAATCTTTTGGTTTACTTCGCTGGATATAGTAAATAATGACAAAATTAAGGCATTAAGCAAGATAAATGGGATATGCTTAATTTCATGATAAGTGTGCAATCAATCATGATTAATTGCACCCTTTTTGTGTGATTACTCGCGATTAATCGCACACTTATCACTTATTAAATTTTTTTATCTACTGACAGCCCTAGTAAAAACAAAAACAATAGTACATAAACAATGCTTAAAAATAGTTAGGTTATTTACTTTGTTTTGTTTACTTATTTATGCAATAATCATGTATATTTAAATAATGAAACAACTGAGCAAAAGAAAGAAAAGGAGAACAGCTCCAAACCTCTGTTTTTAGAGCCACAAATGAGTCACTTTACCTCCCTCTCTGCCTCTTGTTCTCTCTCTCTTAATAAACTGGCTGCATTTCAGAGTCTGCAGAGAGAGCGATAGCTATCGAATTTCACCTCACTGCCACTTGACTAAAGCTTCTCCCCCTCTGGTCTCTGTGAAGTGATAACATCGCAGACTGTTTCACTGCCTCCAGATGGGTAATCGGCTGGCCAATTGGCAACAAAAAAGGACATCAGGGTGCACTGTGGTCAGCTTCCTTCAATGGGTGGGCAACACATAAGACGTGCACTGGAGACACGTTCTTTTGCGAGTGACAAATTGGCTGGGGACCACACGGCTTGTTACATCTATCTCTCAAGCTGTTTGTTTTTATAGAGCCCAGCTCCAGGACTCATATTGCCCATGCGGTCCCACAGGAACCCCTCACTAGAGCATCTGATAAGCACAGCAACTGTCAGTCTTAATTAGAAGTTCACGTAAGGCCATCTCCCTCGTGGATCTCGCTGATATTGAATAAAGGAGAGCAGGAGATCCAACCGAATGTGCCCGCTCGCGGCACAAGACAGCCAACAGATCCTGGGATGCTGAGAAACAGTGTGGAGCTGCGCTGATGCTGGAACAATCTCAACAAACAGGCCCAGGATGTGATATGGCACGACACAAGTTTTAAGTGGTTTGTGGAAATAGAAAGTGGTTGCTATGGTGTCTCAGGTCAGAATGTTAACGCTGCAGTGTTGCTATGGTGTTAAAATTAACTCGCGATCCATGTGGAGCTGCAGTCCTTGAGGAACTGAGTGAACGCATTTACTCTGATAACACAATTCATATACATTAGCAGTCTGTTGGGTGTCGATTATACATGAAATGGGGTTGGAAACCCATTTACTTCCATAAAGTGAAATATTTCATTGTGAAACTTGATTTGGATCTAATTTGTAATTGATTAGATTATAAAACGTAGCTGGGGATGGTGATGTCAGCCAAAAAATGAAGTCATTTCAGACACCGTGCACTATTATAATGATGGAAACTTGTTTACATGCACAGATAAGAGCAGTAATGTGCATTAAAGGGATAGTCATTAATTACTCACCCTCATGTTGTTCCAAACCCATATGACCTTGATTCATCAGAACACAATTTAAGATATTTTTTATGAAATCCAAGAGCTTTCTGACCTTGCACAGACATCAACACAACTACGACATTCAAGGCCCAGAAAGGATATCGTTAAATTGTCCATGTGACATCAGGGGTTCAGCTTTAATTTTATGAAGCTTTTTGTCCACAAAGAAAACAAAAAATAGTGACTTTATTCAACTATTTATTTTCTTCCATATCAGCCTTTGGCGCATGTTAATGAGAGTTGTATTCTTGAAATTTATGGGTGAAACACTGATGTCAAATGGACTATCTTAATTATTTCTTTACTCCCTTTCTGGTCCTTGAACGTGGTTATTACATTGCCGTCTATGGAGGGTCAGGAAGCTCTCGGATTTCATCAAAAAATTCAGAATTTGTGTATCAAAGATGAACCGAGGTCTTAAGGGTTTGGAACGACATGAGATTGCATAATTAATGACAAAATGATCTTTTTTTGGTTGAACTAACCCTTTAAAGGAATAGTTCTCCCAAAAATGAAAATACTGTAAAACATTGATTTCAAGGTCTCTAATGCAATTCAGATCCACATTGAATGTGGTTGTAAATGTGTGTGCATCCATCGAGCTCATGCTGTTTAATACCCCTCCCTGTCCTTGATGGTGGAATCGGGATTGTATGTTTCCATGACGACCAAGACCCATCGATGAGCGAACAGGGCGCAGATGCAGTGGTTGTCAGGGGCGACCGGCGAGAGCGAGAGAGAACGAGCGAGGCCAGTGAAGTGGATGGGTAACAGCGAGAAACACTTGAACATAAAGATTCAAACAAAAACGTTCCCACTCAGCTGGGAGATGAAGGAACGTAACCTTCACTTTGCAGTGGGTATGAACACGAGGGAGAATATCCGAACAAGCGATGATCGGTCAACATGTGCCGTCCAATCTGGAGCAAAGTCATCCTCTCCTTCAGGAGGCCTTTATTTCAGCACTGATTATTTTTAGCTCTTCACGCTGCCGTCTCTCTGGAATACGCCGTCCGGGAGCATCAGTGACCACTGCAGCAAGGTGAAAATGTGGGTGGTGATGGGCAGCACTTATGTCTAACATCTTCTATTTCTGATGATCTTGCATTCCTGTTCACCTCGTCACGATTAAACAGTGACCTTTCGCCTCACCGTCAGACTTGCTGCGACCCGCAGTCTGGCACAGTCAAGGGTTGCTGTTAATGCGATAACCTCCAAAGAGATCTACCATCGACGACTAACGCAAAAGTTAAAGGTGCCAGACTCTGCAAGCCAAAACAATTTAAAACAGGTCCCCCGGAAAGGCTTGTGAAAAACACAATTAGCGCATTTTGCAAATGACGTCGTACTACAGTTGCCATGGTGCTTGCTGCTTTGCTGAGTTTTTAATAAGCTAATAAGCAAGTTCAAAACTGTGCAAACCCACCAAGAGCACATATAGGGAAATGTCTCGGGATAGAAATGGTCACATAATGAGCTTGGTGATGTGGCCTCGTATCGCCAAAATTATAAACCAACAAACCCAGGCTGCTATCACAAAGCTCAAGGATGTTTTTCAAAACCGCAAGCTCTGTTCGTAGCCTGTGAGGATTTAAATAACAGGCAATGACAATCAGCTAAGGCTCGTCGTGATGCCTGTGCTTATTGGACGATTCGTGCTCGTCCAGTCAAGGTTAGCACGTGCTGGGAGGCAGCTGGGGAACAGCCTGGGCCGTTTCTGATTCGTGTTGTTTTTTTTATCTGTCACTTGGCATCTTCTCAGTGCACCATCATCAACTGGTCATCAAATACAATCTAAAAGATTAAATTAAACTATCACTCATTGTATATTGCATGCAATTTTTTATCAGTGCGCTTGCTCAATTTATGATTGGAATTAACTCCTGGCAGTTTTCTAATGGCATACATTTGTCTTTTTTTGTTGAGCCGTGCAGAGCTCCCGCAGTGCGGCTGCCCTCATGGACAGAATGCTGAACAGAATTTGACTGACTGATTGATTAATGCCCCGTAACAGCCTGTCTTCCGCAGTTCTCTTAGTTTTGGGGGCGGGGCCTAAAGCGTGCAGCTGTGACACTGGGAGAGATGCAGATGAGCAGCGAGAGTGATAATGTGAGTGATTGTGTGAGAGGAGGTTTAAAAGTGCTTGAGACAGTGATAAACAAGAGTATATATGGGAGATGAGACAGACGAATGTGTCCTCACCTATCCACCTGTCATTCCCATACCAAGAGAGATTGCCTTTGGTCATATCGAAGTATCCAATCTTCTTGTAGCTTCCTCCTGCAGAGAGAAAGGGAGAGAGTGCATTTCAGAAATAGTTTAGAGTCATCATCAAATGGCATTTGCAAAGCATTTTTCCTCTATAATGTGACATGTTTTTGAGAGAGGGTATTTAAGGAGGGAAAACATTTTATTGACTTCATTTTATCCACTGGGAATTCAGCTTTATGCAAATTAGCAGAGATGTGAAGTGGAGACTAGAAGTGGGAGTGCAGGGTGACCCTGTTAACATGCACTTAAGAAAATGCTTTATTTCAGAATTCTGAAACATCATGAAAACATGAACATTTTCTGTATGTTGCCTAGTTCACCCTAAAATGAACATTTACTCATAATGTACGTACCCTTATGTCATTCAAAACCTGTAAGTCTTTAATAATATTAATATTCACAACACAAATAAAGAGAGGTTTAATATTGTCTCATAATTGATAGTCCATCCAACTAAAACATTAAAACTGCAAACAAAATCCATATGAATTAAGGCTAGGTCTACATTAATCTGGATGCATTTGAAAATGGCGTTTTCATTTTAAAACGCTCTCCGTCCAAACTACTGTTTACAAGCGTTTTGCAAACTTTGTCTCATCCACACTGAAACATCAGAAAAGGTTAAATTCGCTTTCTGCACATACACAAAGCTTTAAAAAAGCTCACTGCAGACATGATACACTTTTATGCAGTTCTTCTGACAGGATTATTTTATTTACAAAAGAACCCACCATTCACTGACGCCCGGACTCACGATTGTATGTCTCATCTAAAACGCAACTGCCCTCATGTTTTGCCACAAATAACAATTGCGAGTAAATTTGTTAAAATATATATATTTCAGTATGTTTACATTGCTTGAAAAAGCGGTGTGTTTCCCAAATAAATTTTTTGTTTCTTTACGTTCTCTCGGGAAAGCACTGAAATACAGTTTTCTCTGCAAAGGATGTAATTTTGAAAAATTTTTGAGGTTCTCTTTACCATATTTGATGTGCTCTGTGTTTACATGTTTATGTAAATAAAATCCGAAACTCGAAAATCTGTTCAACATATAAAATGATCGTGTCTACTGTCCATATCTAAAACTTGGATTAAACCCCATAATTGATATGAATTACTGTTATGACCTCTTTATAAACTTTTAGAAGCCTGACAATTTTGGTTGTGTAGACTTTCAATAAATGCAATAAGAGAATATTAATTATAACTTAATTTGTGTTTCGAAGATGAATAAAAGTATTATGGGTTTGGGTTTCACTGTTCTCTACATTCTAAGTCATATCTAGGGATCAGTGTCTGAGTCAGATGTCTAAAACTTTTCTGACAACTGGAGTTTGAGTCTGATTTCTGACCGACTGTCACGTGGAGGTTAGGGATGAACAACACACAGGGTTTATTGATGCCAAAAAGGGGAAAACAAAACCCACAAGGGGGAAAACCACGACTAGGGCAAAGACAGATAATATAACAAGACTAGGAACACACAATAAACAAAAGACTCTTCACACAGGAACTCTAACTACAGGTAAACAATCACAAGACTCACGACGTATCGTCAAAGTGCAACAAAGTAACAATGAACCGCACAGGACAGTGAGCACAAGGGGATAGAAATAAGAAGACTAATCATAACATAACAGGTGAAACAGGTAAAGCAATAATGACAAAACTAGGGTAACAAGGGGGCGGGGCAAGGAAACGAGACAACACAAGCACATGGCCCAACGACCAGGCCATGTGCTTGCACACAAAACACGGGTCTGTCATGATCCTGCCTCAAGACTAGAGAAAACCCAAGGACACGAGGGCAGAATCATGACACCGACTCCTTTAAGTCATGAATCATTTGTTTGTGAATCAGACTACCATGGCATGGTCATGCTGAATGTTTGTTGCTGAATACACCTCAATAGAAATCTGTTAATTCATTGTCTTTATTCATTGCTTCTCTTTTATTACATTAATTGTAAAGTTGACATTTAACAAACATTATAAAAATCACTCATTTTTTGGTTTAAAAAAAAATTCTGACAAAGAATCAGTTCCTGATTCCCAATTCCTCCCACTTCAGAAGAGGCTGAGGGTCAAGATCTGTAGAGTGTGACTGACTATCACTGACTATTATTGCTGTAACTTTTTCTAAAATTCAAAGTAATGAGTATTAAATTGGAAAGGTTTTATAAAAGCTAGGTTGCAAGTAGCCTAAAGTATTGACTAAAGTATGTGGCTGTTATGTATAATATTAACTAGTCTGCACAGCTTAAGTGAACTTAAACAAAAAAAATTATCATTAAAGATAATATATTTTAAATCATTTACAAAAAAGACCAGGAGTACGTTTTACAAAACTAAACAGTCAATTTTGATTTCACGTTGACTTCCAGAGATGCAGGGAGGCTGAAAACAGGTAAAAGGAGAGTTTTAAGGGAGGAACAAAGGAAAGAGAAACGTCACTACACATTGCTGTAAATCAATACGGTGAAGCTGGATCAGATTTAGGGCAGTCTTTAGAGACCAAACAACACTTGGATTAGACAAACAGACTGAAAACAGATCCATCATCATCAATCCTTATTTTCCAGCAGGCGTATCAGCAGAGCTTTTGATGAGAATGCACAATAGGGTTGCTCTCCTTTAAAATCAGCTTTATAGAGAGCGCTGTAATTGCGTCCCACCGTATCAGCAGTGCTCGAGAGAGGACCGTAAGACAGAGGAATTTATCTTCTGTTACATTCTCTCCCTCCTGCTCCAATTCTCTGTTTTCTTTCATGCACACTCTCCCTCTCTTTCTCAAACACACACTGCTGGGCATCAGAGATCTGTGCAGGGCTCTGAGGGCCTCCACCCCCAAACACAACAAGAAATTAGCTTAAGTAAGAACCATTATAATTATCAGGTGATCATTAAGCATAATTACTCTAGTCAGCTTGGGCTTTCCCCTGGGAGATTTGAAAGAGAGGCAAAAGAGAGGAAGAAAGAAAGGCTCCGGAAGCGCTGTATGATCCAGGCATGAGAAGAAACACCTAAAAGACTGTTCCACCATTTAGATTGTATCAGTTTAGCTCGCTGTGGTTTCTGGTTGTAGATCTTCCTACAGTTTCATTCTGAAACTAATGTCATCCAGCAAAGGACTCAATGTTCACAATTCTTCCTACATTAACCTAGCTCTCTGGAAGTAACTTTTGCATGAGCAAGCATCTCTCACAATTTTGGTGGAATATTTTGACTTGGATTAGAATACAACAACACATCCAAAAACTTCCTGTTTGTTGTTGACGGCTGAACTGCGTTTGAGCTCCGTCACTATATTCTTTTCATTGACTATTTTTAACTTAAAAATCTATTTTATACACCATCGTTTCCGTTTATATAACGCGTGAATATATCCTCTATTGTATTCTACAACAAAAACAATTAGAGCGACTCGCTATCACTAGATTTATTTTGATCTCCCGGGTCCGCTATTAGCTTTTAGCCAGTTAGCATCAGCAAGCGTGGTTGCTGCTAACTGAGCTTACATTGCTAATACTCTATTCACACACATTACCACTGCTGTACTCACTGTTACTTGCTTTAATGGCGGATGAATGTCTCCACTCTGTGCAGCTCGAGCTCGAGGCCGTGGGGAAGCAGATTCGCGACCTGGAACGGAGGCAGGCCGAGCTGAGAGAGCGGAGAGCCGCGCTGGAATCATCCCGGGCTGACGCTCACAAGTCCGGTGTAAGTATACAGCGTGCTGTTAACAGTCCCACCACGTCTACTCCGTGTGTTTCTCTGCGCAGGCCCGGTGCACCCAGGACGCGATCTTCCCAGATGTCCTTCACTGCGACGCCGGGACACCACGGACCCTGGGTGCATCCACAGCGGAGGATGCGAGCCGGGTCCCGGGCGACGACATCTCCCCCTCCTGCCTTCGAGATCTCCATCCAGAACCGCTTCGCTCCCCTCCGCGAGACAGGACGCGACGCTGTGATCATCGGAGACTCCATCGTCCGACACGTAAGTGCTACGTTAGCCGAAGGTAAAGTGCACACTCATTGTTTGCCTGGTGCTCGTGTTCTCGATGTTTCTGCGCAGATACCCGCGATCCTGAAGGACGACGAGAGCCCGAGAGCGGTCGTGCTTCACGCCGGGGTTAACGACACCACGCTGCGGCAGACGGAGACGCTGAAGAGGGACTTCAGGAGCCTGATCGAGACGGTTCGCAGCACGACGCCCGCGGCGACGATCGTCGTGTCAGGACCACTGCCCACGTATCGACGAGGACACGAAAGGTTCAGTAGACTTTTAGCTTTAAATGAATGGTTGTTGTCATGGTGTAAAGAACAGAAACTGCTATTTGTTAATAACTGGAATCTTTTCTGGGAGCGTCCTAGACTGTTTCGCGCTGATGGATTACACCCCAGTCGAGTCGGAGCGGAGCTTCTCTCTGACAACATCTCCAGGACACTTCGCTCCATGTGACTAGTAAGTCAATTCTCAAATAACCATTATGATGAGTTTTGTTCCACCCGCTTAAATGATAAAAGTACTTGCGCTGTAAAACCTATTAAGACTGTGTCTGTTCCCAGAATAGTGAGGTCAAAATATAAATATAAATATAATGTAGGATCTAGAAAAAATCTTATCGTAATTAAACCAGAAAAATGTAAAGTAAATGAACAAAAACAATTTTTAAAGTTTGGGCTCATAAATATTAGATCACTCACACCAAAAGCAGTTATTGTAAATGAAATGATCACAGATAATAGTTTTGATTTACTCTGCTTGACTGAAACCTGGCTAAAACCAAATGATTATTTTGGTCTAAATGAGTCTACTCCACCAAACTACTGTTATAAGCATGAGCCCCGTCAGACTGGTCGTGGCGGGGGTGTTGCAACAATATATAGTGATATTCTCAATGTTACCCAGAAAACAGGATACAGGTTTAACTCTTTTGAAATACTAATGCTAAATGTTACTCTGTCAGACATGCAAAAGAAATCTAATGTATCTCTTGCTCTGGCTACTGTGTATAGACCACCAGGGCCGTATACAGAATTCCTAAAAGAATTTGCAGATTTCCTCTCAGACCTTCTAGTTACAGTTGATAAGGCGCTAATCATGGGAGATTTTAATATTCACGTTGATAATACAAATGATACATTAGGACTTGCGTTTACTGACCTAATAAACTCCTTTGGAGTCAAGCAAAATGTCACCGGGCCCACTCATCGTTTTAATCATACACTAGATTTAATTATATCGCATGGCATCGATCTTACTGCTATAGATATTGTACCTCAAAGTGATGATATTACAGACCATTTCCTCGTATCGTGCATGCTGCGTATAACTGATATTAACTATATGTCGCAGCGATACCGTCTGGGCAGAACTATTGTTCCAGCCACCAAAGACAGATTCGCAAATAACCTGCCTGATCTATCTCAACTGCTATTTGTACCCAAAAATACACATGAATTAGACAAAATTACTGACAACATGGGCACTATTTTCTCTAATACATTAGAAGCTGTTGCCCCAATCAAATTGAAAAAAGTTAGAGAAAAACGTACTGTACCATGGTATAACAGTAATACTCACTCTCTCAAGAAAGTAACTCGTAGTCTTGAACGCAAATGGAGAAAAACTAACTTAGAAGTTTTTAGAATTGCATGGAAAAACAGTATGTCCAGCTATAGACAGGCTCTAAAAACTGCTAGGGCAGAGCATATACACAAACTCATTGAAAATAACCAAAACAATCCAAGGTTTTTATTTAACACAGTGGCTAAGTTAACAAATTACCAGATGCCACCTGATTCAAATATTCCACCAACGTTAAATAGTAATGACTTTATGAATTTCTTCACTGATAAAATAGATAACATTAGAAATACAATAGCGAATGTAGATTCTACAGCATCTAACACTTCAGTTTCATCCATCGCACCCAAACATAAACTGCAGTGCTTTACAACCATAGGACAGGAGGAGCTAAATAAACTTATCACTGTATCTAAACCAACAACATGTTTATTAGATCCTGTACCCACTAAATTACTGAAAGAGCTGTTACCTGTAGCCGAAGAACCGCTTCTCAATATCATAAACTCGTCGTTATCTTTAGGACACGTCCCAAAACCATTCAAGCTGGCGGTTATCAAGCCTCTTATTAAGAAACCAAAACTAGATCCTAGTGTACTGGCAAATTATAGGCCTATTTCAAATCTTCCATTTATGTCTAAAATTTTAGAAAAAGTTGTGTCTGCTCAATTGAGCACCTTCCTGCATAAAAATGATCTGTATGAAGAATTTCAGTCAGGTTTTAGGCCCCACCATAGCACAGAAACTGCACTTGTTAAAATTACAAATGACCTGCTCCTTGCGTCAGACCAAGGCTGCATCTCATTTCTAGTCTTACTTGATCTTAGTGCTGCGTTCGACACCATAGATCATGACATACTCATAGATCGATTACAAAACTATACAGGTATTCAAGGGCAGGCTCTAAGATGGTTTAGATCCTACCTGTCCGATCGCTACCATTTTGTTTACTTAAATGGGGAGTCATCTCATTTATCATCAGTAAAATATGGAGTGCCACAAGGATCCGTCCTAGGTCCCCTTCTATTTTCAATATACATGTTGCCCCTTGGTAATATTATTAGAAAATACGGAATTAGCTTCCACTGTTATGCTGATGATACTCAGCTATATATATCAACGAGACCAGATGAAACTTCCCAATTATCTAAGCTAACAGATTGTGTTAAAAATGTAAAAGATTGGATGACAAAGAATTTTCTCCAATTAAATTCGGATAAGACGGAGATATTAATTATTGGACCAAAAAACACTACACAGAATCTTGTAGATTACAATCTGCAACTAGACGGATGTACTGTAACTTCCTCTACAGTCAGAAATCTGGGTGTTATATTAGACAGCAATTTGTCTTTTGAAAATCATATTTCCAATGTTACAAAAATTGCATTCTTCCATCTTAGAAACATTGCCAAGCTACGAAACATGTTATCTGTTTCTGATGCAGAAAAGCTAGTTCATGCATTCATGACCTCTAGACTGGACTATTGTAATGCACTTCTAGGTGGTTGTCCTGCTTCTTCAATAAACAAGCTACAGGTCGTCCAAAATGCAGCAGCGAGAGTCCTTACGAGGTCAAGAAAATATGATCGTATTACCCCAATTTTACAGTCTCTGCACTGGCTACCTATTAAGTTCCGCATCAGTTACAAATTATCATTACTTACCTATAAGGCCCTAAATGGTTTAGCTCCAACGTACCTAACTAGCCTTCTACCACGTTACAACCCATCACGCACCCTAAGGTCACAAAACGCTGGACTTTTGGTAGTTCCTAGGATAGCAAAGTCCACTAAAGGAGGTAGAGCCTTCTCACATTTGGCTCCCAAACTCTGGAATAGCCTTCCTGATAATGTTCGGGGTTCAGACACACTCTCTTTGTTTAAATCTAGATTAAAAACACATCTCTTTCGCCAAGCATTCGAATAATGTATCTTTTTAATTTTAATTGTGAGTGTAGTTGCATCTGATCAAAGGTGCATTTTTATTCATTAGCTTGGGTTAAACTAATTTTACTTTGTTGGATCAGCAGCTATGCTAATGATGTCTGTATTTTGTTTCTATGTTTTGCCACGGGATTCACATCCCGTGGTAACTAGGATTTACACAAGCTCCAGTCTGGATCCAGAACACCTGAGAAGAGATGATGCTGACCCTCAGAGGACCTCAGATGATGCTAACCCTGAATGAACAAACAGAACTAACAATTATTCCTAAATGTGTGACTTAATCATATAATAACTTAATTAATAATATTGATAGTTCATCGTCTAGCTGACTACGTCTTGTATTATTATTATTTTTTAGTTTTTCTAAAATCCTGTCAAATGTGCACAAACTACTAGCTACTACTAAATATTGTAGAAACATAATTTTCTGTAAAGTTGCTTTGTAACGATTTGTTTTGTAAAAAGCGCTATACAAATAAACTTGAATTGAACATCAATGCTCTAGCAAACACTTAGAAATAACATAACACTCTGACAACCACCCACATCACCCTGGCATTGTGAAGGTGACTTTTGATGGGCAAGCTCAACTTACATTATGGTGCTCCAGGAAGAAACCACCAAGAAATCACACAAAACACCCTAGCAACTGCACAACAACACCGTAGCAGAGGCACTGTAATGACTTCTGCAACACTGTGGCAGAGAGTTCTGGAGGGGCAACTATTCATATTTTCTTCAGAAAATGTTAAAATCTAGTTCTATTTTTTATTGTGTCAAACAAAGAGGGATTGACGTAGGATCTGGGCAAGCGCATAGACACAAAGAGATGTGACAGATTGAACAGGGGAACACAGGCACACTGATCAAAAAGAGAGCTTCTGAAATGACGCCAATACAAAGACTGAAAACAAAAAGACAGGAGAGAGAAAAGGATCCAATCTGCATGCGACAGCTGAGGTTGCAGTCACAATGCATTCATCACTTGAGTAGGTTAACAAGCAAATGAAGGGAGAGATGCCCCTGTCACCATGTCTGGAAGTTCAAATGGAATACTTAAGTCTGGAAATAAGCCTGCATGGGATATGTGGCTTCCATTGGTATTCCAGATGCTGGCTGTATAAATGTTTCTTTCCAAAAGATGGTTTTGAAGTTTACCGGTCATTCTTATGATGCTTACCTTGTTAGACTTTCAATCCCACAACACTGACATCTTCAAAGAAGCTCTAAACATCTGTGATGAGGCCTTGGATTCTTGTTAACCTTTGCCAGACTAGGCCAAAAGCCCAATCTGTCCAAACTGTCATATTCATGAAGAGTTGTAGCAGCTTCAGGAACTTTCATCGAGCAATGATAGAGGTCACTGTGCTCCTGTGAACCTTTAATACTATCATTTATTTTACACTGGCATCCACATTTATACACTGACACAACTCCATCAGAGGTTTATAGAGAGATATTTTAACCTGGTGCAGGTTTTGCTCCATCATGCACTGTGAACTATGGGACTTTATATATGTTTTGATGCTCCTTTGTTTGATGCATGAGGGAATGTCCTAAGGAAACTGGTTTCATACAGGCGCCATGATGTCATTTAATGGTTTCACGCTTTAGAATAGGGAACACATATTCACTATTAACTAAGAGTTTTCCCTCAATAAAGTCATAATTTGCTGCTTATTAAAGGATTACTTAACTTCAGGAATAAAATTTCCTGTTAACTTACTCACCCCCATGTCATCCAAGATGTTCATGTCTTTCTTCAGTTGAAAAGAAATTCCAGGATTTTTCTCCATGTAGTTTAATTCAATCAGAGCCAATGGGTTTATAAGGTCCAAATTGCAGTTTCAATGCACCTTCAAAGGGCTCTTAGGCGAGGATCAAACAAAATGATTGGTCGTTTCCTAAAAATAAAAATGCATATACTTTTTAACCACAAATGCTCATCTTGCACTAGCTCTGCCATGCGTGACTTCATCCAGTGCATAATCACGTTGGAAAAGTCACGTGGTTGGGTTTTTCTCTGTGTACTTCTGTTCAAAAAGGTAGGGTAGGGCAAAAACTTCATTCAATTGCTTTCCTCCAGCGTTTTTTTTTTTTTTTTGTAAAGGGCATTTGACTTTCTTTACAAGTTCGCTTTGTAAACACTGGGTCGGTACTTCTGCCTACGTCAAGTGTTACACTTTTAACGTGATTATGTAATGTGTGAGGTTGAGCTAGTGCAAGATGAATATTTGTGGTTAAAAATTATATAATTTTTTGTTTTTTAGAAAATGGACTATCATTTTGCTAGATAAGACCTGTGTAGATTGTGTTGAGGCCTTCAATTGTGTTTGGACCTTCAATTTGGATCCCTGTTGAAGTCCACTATATGGAGAAGAATCCTGGAATGTTTTCCTCAAAAACCTTAAATTCTTTTCTACTGAAGAAAGAAAGAAATAAACATCTTGGATATCATGGGGGTCAGGAAATTGTCAGGATTTTTTTATCTGGAAATGAACTAATCCTTTATTAGTTAGCAAGGTAGCTGTAAAGTTTAAGTATTGGGTCGGGTTAATGGATATAAAATATAGTGATGCAGAATAATGCATTGATGTGATTTATAAATACTAAATAACAGGCAATATGCTAGCATGCTAATAAGCAACTAGTTAAATTAGTCATTTGATGTGATTTCAAATTTTCCTTTCTCTTTGGAGTGTTATTAAGGGGTTTGTGAATAGATAAGATCCCTAAAGTTGCAAAGACTGAAGTCTCAAACCAAAGAGATATTCTTTAAAAGTCAAGACTTGTCCACGCCCTCCTAAAATGCCTAGTTTAAACAAACAAACACATCTACATCACTGTGTGGGAAGATTTGCGTAACGCCGCCCAAATGTTCATGCAAAGAAAGAAAGCGTAACTTTTATTCTCACTGTAGTATTGTTGCAGCTGCCATTTCATGGAGACAATGTGCTTCATTGTGAAAGCGAAAATACTTTGCTTGGTTTTCAAAAAGAGAACATGACTAGCAACCAGTAGTTAAGTTATATTTATACTACAGGGCCGTTGAATGCTTGAATCTGACTTGGTATAAAATAATGTGTTTTTTTTATCCTTAAACCACATAAAAACATTTTAAATACACAAAATAATGTTGTTTTTTTTTTTAGCAACGTCATATTTTAAATAGTGAGAATTGGTCCTTAAAGTGTTAACACTTTAAGTGCTCATGTTTCAGTATAAAAATCATTTGTTTAAATATATTAATTATTTAACTTCTTTTAACCCCACCATCAGACCTACACACACAGGAATGTGGTAAATCACAGCTGAAAAAATGCTACCCACACGGAGGTAAGAAGGCAGCCAGGCACGTCTGAATCCAATTTTTGCATAACATCCTGTCTACTAAGATGCTTTCATCTAGTTGGCTTCTGAAGGAAGAATATATGTATTCCTTCTTTGATATCCCATATCTGTGCATGAGGCTTTGTGGGTTGGTGGAAAGAATAAAAATGGCATCGTAAGGAGTATAATATTATTTATAAATTCCCAATGTTTCAACATGATGCAATTTCAACATAGAAATTTATTTTTTTTAGATTGCATTTTTTCTTGTGGCAGCTTTTAGCAAAAAGAGGGCTGCAGGATGACTTAAAATTAGTTATATTGTTATTAACACTTATTATTGTCCTCAGGAACTCAATTTTAATGTCATAGAAAAGGTCCTGATTACTTATGCAGGTAAGCAAGCTATGAATCAGAACTAATGGAACAATATGTCCTAGACAGATGAGACAAAGGTAGAGCTGATTGGTCACAATACCAGACATGTGGAGACCAAAAAGTGCTTTGATTGCTTTGATAAAAAGACCCTTGCAGCAACTGTAAAGCTTGCTGGTGGAAGCTTTATTGGTTTGGGGTTACTTTCTGCCTCAGGCCCTGTCAGCTTGGCATCACAGGGTAAACCATGAATCCCACATTGTACCAGAGGACTAAACCACGTGAGACAGTCTGTCAAAAAGTTAAAGCTGAAATGTAGACATGTACAAAGCAGACCTTGCAATAAAATGACTCAAAACCCTCAAGCATAACCACAAAAATAGTCAAAAACAAAGACGAAATGCTGGGCTATCGATTGAAATCCAAGATCTCAACCTCACAGAAGTGGTGTGGGGAGACTTGAAAAAGACTGTACATGCAGAAAAGCACACAGTCAAGAGATCTGCATGGAATATAAAGCAAAGACGTGCTAATGTAGGGCACAGATACACTTAAAACACCTACAAGCAGTGACTTCTGCCATGAGTACATTGAAGCAGGTATCTTTCCACAGAAGACTATTGCAGCTCACTTCTTTTTACTCTGTTATAAATTCTTACTTTTGTTCAGGGTGAACTAAGTGTGCATTTCTCTACTCTAAAAAGTTTTAGACCCAAAGGAATACATAGTTCTTTTGAAAAATATGATCAAAATGATACAGGCTCCTACAAGATGAAGACTCCATTCATATAAGTGACCTAGAAACTGTTTTAAAGAGTTGTGCCATGTTAAGATCAGATTAACAACTGCATACTATTCACTACATCACAGTTTACCCCATAATTTGACTCTTTTATAGGTGACAAATACACCTTCCTATGATGGCATCAGAAACCTTTTTTAAAGTCCAAAACAAATGTCATATCGGCCAACGAAGAAAAAAAGAAAGTGCAACATTATGCATAGATATCCATATGTAAATGTCTTTTTTTTTTCAAACCTATGTCCCGAAATGATTGATCTTATAAAAAAGTACACACAAAAATGAATGGTTTAAAAAAAAATCTAATTTAGTCTGGATATGACAGTGCCTTCTTCTGATCCACCATGTCTACTAAAATATTCAGTGAATTGTATTAAGTTTTCACGCGCATGAAATTTTGTTCTCTTCAATCGTTTTTTTGACAGTGCATGAGAGCTGTGTAAAAAAAAAAAAATACTGAGCTAAAAAAAAAAACTATTCAAGAGTCGTTTCTCTGGCTTTGGCAAAATGATTACAGCTCTGGAGCTTTTGAACCTAGGAAAATAAGTGTTTTATCTGACACCTGTGCTACTCTCCAAATGGAGCAAGAACAATGATCGCAGAGTCGTTCATCATTTTAGAATTGAGCAGAAGCAACCATGCATACAGGCTACACCTGCTGTCCACACTCACTCTCATTTACCCTTTATTATATCTGTACCTATCTGTTTTCAGGGGGAAATTAATCATAAAATGACTTTTGTTTTGCTCACCTTGCAGCTGTTCGATGAGGGTCCATGCCATTCTGGAGCCCTGGGCATCAAACACCACATGACCCTGAAAGAGAACACAAACATTTTTTATACTGCTGTGTCTATCACTCTCTTAAAATTGAGTATACTGTAGTATTATTTACATGCTACTGTGGTTTTCATCAATGTTTTGAATTATTTATTTTTTTTTTTTTTCAGTTTACATTTTAATTTTAGTTTGACCCTGCAAATATTTAGATTCAACCCGATAAGAAATCACACACACACACACACACACACACACACACACACACACACACACACACACACACACACACACACACACACACACACATATATATATATATTTGTATAATATATATAATATATATATTCTTGTTGAACATTAGATTTGATACGTTAGGCTTTTATTTATACATTGGTGAGAAAATGCAAATATGCAATTTGGTGCAGTTGCTTATATTAATATTGCTAAAAGGTAAGATGAACTCTCATAGCTTGTAATGTAATATCAGTGAGATCTTTATAACAGTTTAACAGACTAACTACATAAAATACATATAAATATCAGTTGTCTCTCAATATCTCCAAATAATATGACTCAGTAAGATAATATTTAAATGTTTAGTTTAATTATGATCAAAGTTCAATAGTTTTTATTGTGGGGGCAAAACATTTAATATCATAGTATTATAATACAATGATGACTGGGAGATAAACAAATAAACCTGATATTTGATACTCAAATTTTAACATGATGTTTCTAAAAATGATGTATGAATAATCAAGTAAGCCTAAGTTGCTTCAGTCTAGAAAGTGTTCATCTTGAAATGTTACTAACAATATTACTTTATTAAAATCAGTAAAGATGCGCGCACATGTCCAGTAGAAGATTGAGTGCAGTAAGTATTTCAGAAAAGTTTTAATCATGTCAATAATTTAGATGTTTGTGTATTTTGAAATATTTCAATTTTATTATTTTATTATTCCAGCTTAATTAACTGCATTTTTTGCTAGATTTAATTTACAATAACAGCATTAGTTTGCATATTAGTTTTACTGTAGTATCACAATTGTGTATCACTAAATATGATTACTGACTACTGATTACTGATTAATGTAGCCAAAGCTGTCACTCACCGAAACCCCCTCGAAGGAGCTGGTGTTGAGGGCTCGGTAGATCTCCGCAGTAATGTCCTTGTTATTGTAATTAAAATCTTCCAATCTTCGTCCTTTTGCCTTCAAAGGCCCCACTGTCTTATTGAGAGCCAGAGCCAGAGCCCAAACCGCATCATACGCCAGAGGAGCTTCCTGAAACCCTCCGGTTTCCTCTGGATTCTTCCCACCCAGCTTGGACATCAGCTGTGCTAGGAACTCCTGTGAGGTCTGGATCAAAACAGAGGACGTACGGTATCATCTGGCATGCATATGAAAGCATACGCACACAGGATAAACTCAGTGCGCTAACAAGAGCTTATGCATGATGGATTTTAAGCATGACCTCCCTGTCGCTACAAAAGTGCCTAACTGAAAAAAAGCATTAGACTTCTGACAGCGAGAATGCGAGAGAGGGGTCAAGGTAAGGTAAAGTTACAGTTCATAACCGTGGGATTGCATCATATAGACGGAGGTACTTTTCTCCTGGGTATGAAATCCTCATTCACACACACCAGGAGCTGAAGCACCAAAAATAAACTCCCGCTTTCACACACGCTCTGAAGATGTTCCATGTCATTATGGGGTACTGGGGGGAAAAAAAGAGTTGGCACGCATTTATCGCGGCGGCATATGAAAACCGATTTCCTTGACATTTTTCACACCTTATAGAAACAGCTGAGGCACCTTCCTCGCTTCAAACAGGTGCGTTTTAGGAAATAAGCCAAGCTGCAGATGGGCATCTGGTGATTGCTTGATGCAAATGGACAGCAGAGAACGTGTACGAAGAGAAACTGCGCCTCAAGAACCATTTCAGCTCTCTTTAAATTACACCCTCAAAGTGAATGACGGTAAAGCGAGGATGGGGGGAACAAATTATGGTGATGTTGAGCCAATTTAGCAAGGCCATCTTACCACAAATTGGCCTGTCCAACATGACAGTTTTTTTTACGTCAGATGTGAAGCATAGGTGTCTGGATACGTGCCCAGATTGCTCCGGATCCAGGAAAACAGCAGGGACATATGCGTCAAGCCAATTCCCAGCTCAGAGCACCGGAGTTGGGTGGGCTCCAGACAGCACCCCCTGGAGCTCACACCTGTCCATCCAGTTCTCCCAGGGGGACAGCAGTTGGACCCTAGCGTTCTGACCCTAACGAGACTCTTTGGGTTTTCAGATCTGAGAACAGCACGTGCACAGCTAAAGATATGAGGTAGGTTATGGGACGTTCCCAGTGGGGAAACGGAGTTAGTTATCTAAACAGAATTTGTATGGCATGCTAATCTGAGGATGATGTCATTGTTAAGCGTGCAGCATATGGGAGCACACGGGACACTGGTGGACAGTAATTATGGGTTTTTCAATGACCGACGAGGACATGTGGAGAGCAGGGTGGCTGATTGCCAACAGGTACAGAACATACAGTAATTCACTAAAGACAAATTAAACAACATACAGAAAAGGCTGAAACACTTATTCTAAACAATATTAACTAATAAAGATTTTTGCTAAGGTTGCTACAGTGTTCTTAGTGGTTGTTAAAGTGGTATGTAATTTTCTAAATGTAAAAGCAAAATTTGCAGTAATTTGCACTTCCCAGCTGCTATGTGGTTGATAGGAGGTTATTAGTGGTTGCTAATATGTTGCTATGCAGCTGCCATGAGCTTCTTAGTGGTTGCTGGTGTGTTGTTTTGCAGTTGATGAGGTGGTCTTAGACACTGCTATATGGTTTCTGTGGTATTTTCAGAAAGTATAGGTATTTTGCAGTCTTTTTATGAGGTCTGATCAGAACTTTTTATCAAAATCCAGTTGCTTGGTTGTTGCTAGGGTGTTCTGGGTGGTTGTTTACTATCTCAAGTCAGAAAAGTCCACCCAACAGTTATGATATAACAAAGGCCGGTCATGTCACTCGTCAACCATCATTGAAACGCCTCTCAGGCATGCAAATGCAGCTCTTTGAATGGGGAAACATCAAATTCTCCAAAACTGGTTGCCAAGTTTACAATTAAATTTCATGTTTGAAATCACCCATTAAATCTGACAACAACCTTTTCATAAATGCTGTTTGTTTTCCTCAAATTGCATTAAAAAAAAGTATATTTTTCAGGATAGACCAGACAGTGCGCATGCGTGGTCCTAAAAACATGTTTCTGAATAGTGTTGGGCATAGATAAATTTTTTCTAATCTCATTGTAATCTTGAAATTAATCTAGATTAAAATGGCTCATTTGAATTTTACTGAAGGCATTCAGAATATGTGTGTTACCAAAGTAAAATAATGACTAAAAGTAACGTTAAGTCTTTGAGAACTGGTTTCTTAAGACAGGTCGTTCATTAGACCAGGGGCTCATTTCCTGTATCCAAAATATGGCGTTATTTTTTTGGCGTTATTTCCCTGTCAAATGTCGAGAGCGCATTATTGTAGCACGAAAGTAAATTAATATAATGCGCAAATATCTCTGCTCGCACACGGAATATAATGTGCCCGAGCGCGAATCTCTCTGCTCGCGCGCGCGCTCTCAGATACACTTTGTTCTTGTAAGAATTTTCTCTGGGCTCACTCAGAAAGTATGCCTGCACTTAAAACTTGTTCAGTGCAAACCCAAATTTTACATTTTCATGTTTTAAGTACAGGCATACTCTCTGAGCGAACCCAGAGAAAATTCTTAAAAGAGCAACGTGTATCTGAGAGCACGCGCCCAGTTCCCGAGCGCAAGCACAGAGAGATTCACGCTTGCGCATTATATTAATGTACTTTCACGCTACAATAATTCGCTCTCGACATAGGTGAAAGTCATCATAGCTTTAGGTTAGTAGGTTAGCATAACATAGGTTAGTAAGTTTGACTCCTAACCCTAGGGTTGTGGGTTCGAACCCCGGGCCAGCAATAACACAACTTGAACTTGAGCAAGGCATCGAACCCCCAACTGCTCCCCGGGCGCCGCAGCATAAATGGCTGCCCACTGCTCCGGGTGTGTGCTCACAGTGTGTGTGTGTTCACTGCTCTGTGTGTGAGAACTTTGGATGGGTTAAATGCAGAGCACAAATTCTGAGTATGGGTCACCATACTTGGCTGAACGTCACGTCACTTTATCGCCCGAAAAGAGTCTCACATAGAGCGGCCATATTGAGCGTTGCATTGTGTTTTTTCATTCAAAACTATAAGAGTGACATATCTTGGGTTTTCTATAGTCTTTGGATATAAGTCTCTACAATATTCTTGTCTGTAGATAAGGCTTGTGTTCCTTTGGAAGCCTGATTCTGTTACAGGATTTAAAAAAAAAGGTATTTGCGACTTTTTATCTCCCTTTTTATCGGACACTTCCGAGAAAAAAGTCAGAACTATGAGATAAAAACTCAGAATTCTGAGTTTTTTTTATCACAATCACAAGTTTATATCTTGGAATTCTGACTTTTCTTTCCGCAATTCTGAGTATATATATATCTGAAAATTTAGAAATTTTCTTACAATAGCAAGTTAATAACACAATTTTAACTTTATAAGTCAGAATAAACAGGAAATTTCACAAATATTTTTTTTTCTCAGAATTGAGAGTTTGCAAATTCTGACTTCGTAACTCGCAACTGGAAGCTTTTATTCGAATTAAAATCTGAGAAAAATCCGAGGAAAAATCAGAATTGTGAGATATAAACTAAGACATCTTAATTTTTCTCACAATCATGAGTTTATATCTCGCAGTTCTAGTTTACAACTTTATTCGCAAATATGTCATATAAACTTGCAATCCTGACTGAATTTTTGCATAATTGTGAGTTCCCAATTCTGACTTTATACCTTTACAAAGTCATTTAATTGTAAAATTAAATGTCGCAATTACCTTTTTTTTACGGTGACAGAAACGAGCTTCCATATGTTCAATATGTTCCTCCTTCAATATAATCCTATGGATATTTTTCACATTTTAACATCCAACAGTCAAAACAACAAAAACATTCAAGAAACCATTCAAGTCCATAGCACAAATGTGGCACGGCCTGGGCCTAGCCCCAGGACACAAACTGAGCAATTCTTATAATTAGGAATCAGAAAATAAAGATTATTCAAGTCCACTCACCAGGTTAGAGGCCCCTCGCACCGTCTCCGGATTGAGCATGACTATCTCAGTGGTCACATGACCCTCCACAGCTTCTGTCATTTGCTCCACAGTGCAGTTGATGGATGGATCTTTTATCTTGAACCAGTTGTCAGCATACCAGCCAATCAGAAACCACACATACTTTTTCCCATACAGCTTCTCCTTATAGACCTGCAGTTGTGTTGTGTGAAACAGGATGGGTTAGGGAATGACTTGAGCCAAGAATGAAAAATAAACAAAAAACACCACATTTCCCCTTTGACACTGACAAAGATTAATAATGCTCAGCTGGATGGCTGATTACCAACCTCACAAAACACTTTCCTGGCTTCCGTTTCGTAAAACAGGCCCACAATGATGCGAGCATCTTGCCGCTGTAGGAGCAGAGCGTGAATTGAGGGTTAGAACAAAGCAATGAATGCAACAATTTGCAAAAGTCCGTGAATTAGCACCAGAGGGAGGTTTGAGAGTGCTACTATGCATAACACTGCAGTAATTCTGGTTTGGACAAGCAGTCCAATCAGTGCTACTTTGCCCTCTCAGCGGTGTGCTATATTCTAGGTTACCATGGTTCCTCTGGTGGTACTCCATTTATCATGTGCACCAAAACTAGGGCGGCACACATGGCAGGCCTTTGCTAAACAGGCAGCCAGGGGCCCAGCCATCACTGGAGATAGCAGGATGGGGGAGGCGAGAGGTTCCAATTAAAATGATTCTCCTCAAGAATGAGATCAGATCCCCACACTGCTGTATTTTACTCCTGGACTTCAATCATGTCCTTTAGCATGACAAACCCAGAGAACAGCAATAAAGATGTTTGTGTCTGCTTTGGGGGGAATCTTCATGGCACCAAAAAACAAAATAAATACATAAATTTTTTTTGCTTAAAGAATTCTTACTTGCTTATTATTAGTTAATAAGGTAGTAGTTAAGTTTAGTTATTAGTTATTATTATTATGGTATTAGTTCAGTTATTTTTTTTTGTTTAAATTTTCTTTGTTTATGAATTTATCCCTTATTTCTTAAAAAACTTTTAATATTTTTGAGGAGGTATATTATAGGAGTTAATATTTATTGTTAAATAAATGTTATTTTATGTTTTTTTAAAAACATTGTATTATCATACAATTATAATACTGTAATACTAGAGAATAATAGATGTTACAAAATCTACAAAATCTATAAGCAATCTTAAAAGTATGACCTAATCATGCATTAACATATATATTTGATATCTGATATGTAGTAAAGTGTAAACTTGGACTTGTTTTTGTGAAATTTCAACTATTATGAAACAAGTTTAATTCAATGATAAGAGGCTCTACTGAAGACAGTATGATGACAGACAATGTTGATTCAGTTCAGTTCAACAACAGTATCAATGCTGCAATATTTTTCAATTATGGACAAATTAAATTCAGCTATGAAGCAGAAGACAACAGTGTAATTATTCAGCTCAGTTCAGTTCAAGTTTGTTCTCATCCAGCAGTCTAAGTGCCCTCAAACTGATGATATTACTGAATATTATGTGTCTTTCAGACACACTATTTGTATTTGGCATCTGTCTGATAATCGTTAGATGTTGTTGAGAACGATTTCTCTAACACGGCACTGACAGCAACACCTGTACATCACTGTGGCAGTGAGGTCAGAAATGAAATGAGTGAAAGTGAAAGCACCTTGAGGTTCTTGACGGCCACAGCAGGGTCCGTGAGGAAACTCTGCCTCACGCTGATCTCAATGCCTGCCTCCTTCACCCTCTGCTCTAGATCATCCAGAGTCTGAGAGAAAGAGAGAGCAAGAACGAGATTAAAGGAGAACAGAGAAATAGAAGGAAGGAAAGTAAAGAGCGTAGAGACATCTGCAAGGAGACGGGAAGTGATGCGGAGTAGAAAAATAATATTATTGCTGCAGAAAGACAGAGATAAGACAGGCATGGAGAACGAAAATGAGAGAAGAGAGAAAATTAGAAAGAGACTGGCAGATTTAATTTCCTTTGTTGGGACTTGTTTATGGTTTGCCATCCTGCGTCTACCAATAAAACAAGCGTGTAAATTTTAATACAGTCTGTATAACCTCAGGCTGCAGAGAGCAGGAGGAAACAAAGGAACAGAGCCAAGCTTACATCAGCTACAGCCCACAATCCCACATCCCAGATGTTGTCTTCTACAGCACACAGATACATTTCACCTAAAAAGCACACAAAACAGCATGCTATACCCTGAAGTAAAGCATGTGCTTCTCAAACCCTCAGTTACGTAAAACACAGCCTGTCTGAGTAGCACGACTCAGATATCTGGCATCAGGCAGGCACTCACTGCATAGTGTTTTACAAGGACTGTGTTTGTCCACGCTAGAAGAAAAAATGATGTTTAATGCAGTACAATCCAAGATGTTGACCTAAATCAAATAGACCTTAAATAAAATATAAAATACTTTTTTTATTCAACAATCATTCAATTGTATTTGTTTGTAGATGTGTATAAGATTC
The DNA here is from genome assembly GCF_023724105.1 of Carassius gibelio. NCBI lineage: Eukaryota > Metazoa > Chordata > Actinopteri > Cypriniformes > Cyprinidae > Carassius > Carassius gibelio. The sequence continues at coordinate 15,395,005 of NC_068414.1, forward strand.
TTTAAAGACCCCCTGTGGTCTTTAAAGAATTTCGTTTCTGGTTCAAACCTAAATGGAGGTGGGGACTAATTTGCATATTCAGATTTATTCGCCTATATTACATGAGGAAAGCATGTAGAGTTTCATTCAAGTCATCTGAAGGCAAGAATAAACTATTTAACCTAGAAAAATGTGTATATATGTTATGTTTAAATATGTTATTTTGGTTATCAAATGTGATTCTTACATCATTACCTCATCTGTAAGTCACTTTGGATGAAAGCAACTGCTAACCTAAGTGAAAAATAAATATACTAAAATGTTTTATACATTTATTTAATGCTAAGTATACAAAAAATAAATTTACATGTTTACTACTTAATAAAAATACCTTGCAATTGTACTTTGGTACACTAAACCGTATACTTAAAGTCTTAAAGTATATTTGGCTGCGCTTAAGTGGAACTATTGCAAGTATACTTCAGGTACACTTTAAATATTGTGCATTTAATGAGCAATATTAGTCAGAAATATATAACAATAAAGCACATTTTAGGCTTATTATTAAGAAACTCCAAATAAATTTTAATTCAAATTTTTATATCAGTAAGTCTCAAGCGATACGTCAGTATGAGATAAGTATATATTAAATGTATTTTAAATCTATTACTATGGAAATTATTAAATGTAAATGGCTCAAGGACACATACCTGTACTGTATAATTGTAAAGACAGAAGCAATATCAACTAGATGACTTTAAACTTCACCAACTATACAATTCTAAAATGTTTTATCTTAGAGTAAATAATGCAGATAATTCCATGCAATGAAAGCATTTCATTTCAGTTGAGGTCATGTAAATAAGGTGGGAGCTGTGAAATACGATCAGAAGCCTTGAAAATCTGTTTGGAAAAAGTTTCAGGGAGTTCTGGAGTTAAGTTTCTGGGAGTCTGGATAAAAGCGTCTGCCAAATGAATAAATGTACATGTAATGTAAAGGAAACAGAGAGCGAATGCACTTATAAAATAACATGCTTATTTTATATATTGCACTGTACTGCTTTAATACATTACACGTCATAAAACAGTTTTAGCATTTTAAACTGATTACTGGCCAACGAAAAAAAAAAATCAAGATTTTGAAGGATGTAATATTTTAGGTCAAGGTCGATGCAAATTGATTCTGCAATAAGAAACAGGAGGAATCGTTTCCAAAGAAGAAAAGGTTTTCATAATATTACATCAAAATGTTATAATCCAGTTCTGAAACAATTTTCTCTTTTTCTGAAATTATAAAGGCTACTTATTTTTTTCAACCACACTTCTAAGTGCAAACTCCGACCTGACATAATCCAGTGAATTTGCATTGGATGAAATCAAGTCCTGCCCTAGATTTTTGTCCTCACTGGAGACACTGGTTTACATTCACATGCTTACATTTCAAATTAGTCACATAATAGAAGTGAATTGGGTTTTGAATGTCAGATCAATCTAATATCACTTTTCATAACTATGCAGAGCAGGAGTTTGGGCCAATGGCATTTTAGAGTGGGCGGGGCTACCCAGTACAAGGGACAATAAGCATGTGACCAACACAAGATTCAAATGATAATGAATCTCTACTGGTTGCTCAGAAGTAAGAAAGCTTTTCATTGCATGATTATTGCTCTTAAAACATCTGTACATGTAAACATCTCACTCACAGAGGTGAAGACTTCGGTGGTCTGCTGGATGGTGGCGATTTTGGTCCACTTCCACTTCTGGAAGAGTTGCACACGGGTGGGGTTGTGCAGTGTGGCTGAGGGGTGCGTGCGGAAGAAGGTGGGGAAACGCTGACGGTTGGAGAGTGCTGGTGAACTGGATCCGTAGGACAACTGCAAGCAAATATCAATGGTGATAAGAAATGAGCAATAGAAAAACATTTACATATCTCCACCATACAGACACTGAGACCTTTGAAGGAAAATGAACGAATATTTTTAAATAGAAACAAGCTAGTGAAGAAAACTGTGTGATAAAATCACCCGCAGGAAAAACCAGTACCCAAGGGGCTAAATTATCTCCTGCTGGGTTGATCACAGTTCACTGGGAACAGCTTTATTAAACATTAGAGAAAGTAGTGTGCGAGACAAGCATTCAAAGCTGTGATAAAATGTTCAAATCCAAAACACAGGTGTAAAAGAAAAGAAAACAGAGGTTTGAATTTCAACATTTCCTGTTCTGTGTTAATCAGGCAGTCAAATCAGATGACAGCAGAGGTTTTTCCAATAACTCAATGTCATTGTCGTTGAGTGACAGGACTGCTGAGGGGGTGGAAAAAAGGAGGGCCAGAGGGGGGATATATAGGTCAAAACTCACATGTGAAGAGAAAAAGCTCTCAACAGATATAAAAATAGAGTGGAGCATGAAAAATAAAGAGACTGATTTATTAAAAAAAAAAAGACAAGAAAAAAAGAAATAAGATGAGGCAGAGGGAGTGCACTTCAAAGACAGGCTGTAAGTGAAAGAAAATGACATAAATATCTGATCCAAAATGTCTGGAAGCTATTTCAATGATTTCGGGTATTTGAGCGAAATGTTCTGGGATGGGAATGCATTTGAGTAACTCATCTTCACTGTGGTATAACCTTTGGTATGACCTCAGTGATGAGTCCTGTTGGAGAGTTTGGTTTGGGATGTACAGAATCATGCAGAAACCATAAAAACCAAATGCCAGTGACTACAGTTATGTTTTTTTTTTAAATAAAGTAAGTATAGTTCAAATCTGTAAACATATTTACAGACATACTGCTCGAGGCTTACTGATATAAAAAGTATAATTAAACCTTATTTGGATTACTACTCGTGCACAATACACATTTCTTAATATTAATGTGTTTTAATGTAACTATTGATGAAGATTGTATGATCTTTGAATAATATTAGTCTTTAAATGCAAGACATTATATTATAATATACACAATTGCAGGGTATTTATATTGAGTACATAAATATGAAAATGTATTTGTAATATTCTTAGCATGAAATAAATGTATTTGAAATACATTAGTGTATTTATTTTTCACTAGGGGTGTAAAATTATCACAGCAATTTAGTGTAACTAACTATAAGCCCATAATCAGATTTTTTTAAGGTAATGTTATTAATCCTGCCCTCTGATGAGCACATACAATTCAAACACATCCTATCTGATCGACCAAACTCAACTTAATAAATCACTGCGGACCTTAAGTCAGTTCAATCATATGAAATATAAAATAAAAATAAAACGATAAATTAACTTCTTCAATGCTTTCATCTTCCACAATAACGGATCTTTCAAGAAAAAAAATAAAAATCTTACTGACCCCAAACTTTTGAACAGTAGTGTATATTTTTAGGTTTATTTTTATACATTTCTGCATGCATTTCACATATTCTCTAACAGTTCAAATAATGAGGAAACACATATTCTAAATAAAAAGAGTTCTCAACTTTCTGGCTGCAAGATGAGGTGTTAATTTCATATCTCTAAATTCTTAATTTAGACAGTGTATTTTCTTTAAATCCTTACAGCAAACAACCCTGTTGAAATCTGTGAATTAACATCCTTTTATACTCATCTTTTGGAGTTAAGCCTATATTTTTTAGGATCCCTGATATTTAACTGCTAGGCTGAATCATCTCATTTCAGCAGTAACTACATGTATTGTAACAATATTAAGTAAAATTGCTTTCACTTGTCTGTCTGAATTTTTTTAGTGGATGCCTTAACATTCCAATATTTGTTGCAGAAAAAAAATGTTGTTGTCACTTTCACAAACCTTGAGTTTTCCCTCAACATCCTTGAATCGACATCTCATCTATAAACATTCAAAGCGAATGAGATCTGATGAAGAGAAAACCCACCACTATGAGGTTCCACATGCGCGCGGCTTCGGCCACCAGTGTGGACACAGAGCTGCAGCCAGGCATCAGGACGATCTTTATGGGCTCCGTGTACAGCAGGTCATACAGCAGCTTCGTGGCCTCACCAGGATCACACTGAAAGCAGGGAGAAAACACTTTTAAATATATAATCTATATTTAGATTTGAAGCACAGCTGTCACTATTCATGAGGCATCCTGTCACTCCATGCTCAAAACTGCATACCTCGACAAAAAATACATAAAATTTCACACTGTATATACATTTGCCTCTTCAGTATAAGGACCCCCACAGGGAGAGAGACTAAATTTCATACTGAATCACAAGTAGAGATAAATATGTATGGGAAAGCAGAACAGAAGGAAGCAGAGACAGATAAAGCAATAAATACACAAAGAGGACAGCTGGAGTCCTCCAAGGACACATGCATTTACTCAAATATACACCAAAAAAACAATGTTTGTTTGCTAGACATGTACTCTCATCAGTCTTTAACCCGACGCCGACAATCAGCATTTTTTCCCCCTTCCATTTGTCTTAAAATCACTGTCAATGAGAAATCAATATCTTATTTAAATGATAATAGTAGGTTAAAGCCACAATTGATCATGTGTTGAGTTCAAACCGAGTTGCAGGAAGTGGCCTTGAGCACAGCCAGCATTTCTAAAGCTTCATTTCTGGAAAAAAGAAAAGCTTAAACGGGGCAAAACCTAAAAAGAATAAAAACAAACATGAGATTAAAATGATTCAAGGCTTGATTGGTGCAATCACGTAAATTCAATTGGCAGAACCCTGTGGCGGCTGACTGCTCTTTACTTATTGCGTCTAATCTTGCTTCCTTATCCCGACACATCTCTATTTATGTCACTCTTGGTGCTTTTAATTTCTTCTAAACATCCTGCTAAACTACTCAAATTATTTAAATCACAACAAAAGCAGCATTTTAGTGAGAAACTGCTTTTCTTTTCAGAATTACAATGATTTCCTGTGAAAAGCATGAACACTCCACAGTTATGTGAGAGAGTTTCTGCAGCTGTCTCTATTGGACACATGCACATTCTTTTTAATAAAATACATAAAATGAGCATGATTGTACATAATGCGTTCAGGCACATGGTGTGTCCTCCAGAGTCCTGAGCAGACTCTCTCCAGACTCCCTGTGGGTCGTCAGTAGAATCACGTCCCCAGAACAGAGACTTTGTTTGGGCTCTAAATCTCCTCCCTGTCCTGACTTTCCAACCCTGAGGGAAGCCATGCGTGAGCCTCACTCTTTTAAAGCACCTGTGTCCCACCGAATCAAAACAACTACAAAAATTGAATTCAGATTTTTTGAAAACACAGAATGCAGAATAACCTGAAAATAGGAGGAATATTTCCCTATTTGACGACTCATGTAATGTTAAAATACAATTTTACTAAAAAAAACTATTTTGTGTTCTTTAAATTATATTACTTATATCAACCAATTAGCATTAATATTCATTATATTAATCAAAAGTAGAGTCAGTAAAGACATTTATAACATTACAAAAGATTTCCAATTCAAATAAATGTTGTTCTTTTAAACTTTATACTCATCAAAGAATCCTGAAAAGATTTCAGTAGCACAACAGTTTTCAACACTGATGACAGGAAATGTTTCTTGAGCAGCAGATCAGCAAATTAGAATGATTCCTGAAGGAGTAATGCTGCTGAAAATTCTGTTTTCTTTAAAGAAATATATTACATTTTACTATATATTCAAATAGAAGTTATTTAAAAAATAATACTATTTAATAGGGGTGCTCCGATCACGATCGGCCGATCATTAATGCGCATCTCGTCAGTAAAGCCGGTTCTCTAATCAGCGGTTAATTCCATCAGGTGCATGATTTCACATCGAGCAGCTGTTACTACACAATAAACGCTGAAAATGAAGTGGATTTGCACATTTTCTCTATTAACAATGGCTCTGTGAAGTAACAGCTGCTTGATGTGAAATCACGCACATGATGGAATTAACCGCTGATTAGAGAACAGGTGTCCTGACGTTTTATCCTACCCTGTCAGATTTTCCTACCCGGGTTTACTGCGCACGCGCACATCAATATCGCGTCCTTTGTCTCATGCTAAACAATAATATTTAATGTATCTGCATTACTGTAAGGGTAGGTTTAGGGTTAGGGTAGGTGTAGGCTTTAATAAAAACGCAATCTAATTGGTAGAAAATAATATTTATTGTTGGTTTCCTGTAGCTGTATCCCTTCTAGCTACAACCGCGAATATAACACATAATTACTGTATTTGCAGTACTGTAAGGGTATGATTAGGGTTGTGGTAGGTGTAGACATTAATAAACCATAACTTTACAGTAGCATTTTTCGTTGTGGAATTGTACTACCCACTGTTTTAGTGGGAGGTAGGAAAATCTGACAGCGTAGGACAAATCGACAGAACAACGGCTTTACTGACGAGATGCGAATTAACGAACGGCCGATCGTGATCGGAGCACCCCTACTATTTAACAATGTTACAGTTTTTGTATCAAATAAATGCAGTAAGCAATAAGTGAGTGTACGAGACTTCAAAAACTACATTATATCTTACAAACCGAATGCTTTTAAACAGTAGTGTATAATTATTAATTAACATTACTGTATACAAACATCCAATTAGAAAGTGAGTCTGAGTCAAATGTTAACTGCTCTGATGGATTCAGCACATGTGATTGATGCAAACGTGTATCTGTTTTCATGATTCTGATTTCAACCAACTGATTAAAGGAAGTGACTTACAACAGTAATTTGTTTTTAGATCGTACCTTGCTCACTGGTCTGTTAGTTTCTGCATGCAGTCACAGTGAAGACAACACAGTAGAAGGATGTTCTCCCACTCAGCTAAAAAAAAATTATTTTCCATGGTGCTGGAGATTAAAAGCACAGAAAACACTAGTATTTGCTGCTAATAGTAAGTTCACTAAATATGAATAAAGCTTATAAACTCTTAAATATTTTTTTACATTTTGTCTCAATGCACTCATTCTTGTTTGGAGGACAAGAAAGGACTGAATTAGTTTAATGGCACACTCTTTATGAAACTTAATTGCCTAATTAAAAGTGCATAAAATGATCAGGATACTTGATATTTGCATAAAATCAAACAACATAGCATTTCTGCAGGTCAAACAGTAGCACAAGGTCATGGGTTTAATTACTAGGCAATGGATGAACTATATGTCAAGAATTTAAAGCTGCAGTAGGGAACTTTTGACGCTCTAGCGATTAATAAACAGAACTGCTTGCGTCTTGCGGAAGAACATCGTAGCCGGAACTACTTCTCTCTGTTTATGTCTATGAAGAATCACAAAGGTACTGGGTTACTCCGCCGCGGTTTCCCCGAAGCAATCTAAAATAGTCCGAATATAAACACTTATTATAGGTGCACCCTAGTGATTCAGGACAAGCTAAAAACACGGTTTGGAGAATGGATTCATGGTGTACTTGCTTATTATATACATTTTGTACATTTTGAACACAAACAAAGATTGGTTATTTTTTACCGGGAGCGATTGAGTTTCTGCAAATGGCAATAGGAGCACTGGGAGGAGCCAGAGGAGCTTGATTTTTTTCACAGATTATCTGTCTCATATTCTATTGTCAGGACATAATGACAGGTTTAATAAATATGTAAAAAATATTTTTTTACAAAAGTTCCCTACAGCACCTTTAAATCTCCCTGTCAGAAATGTATTTATTTTATCTGAAATGGACACATTTTCTGTAAGTAAAACCCAGGGCAACCATGCACATGCTCTTTCTCTCTTTCTACACTGTGGAAAAAGCGCTGATGAGCTAAAATCCTCAACATAAAGTTGGAGTTTAACAATCTCCATTGAGATATTCTGCTTAAATTAAATTGTCATACAGCTAGTTCCTTCACATGCCAATTTGCACTGTTTGTTGAGTAAATCTGCCATTAAACCTTCTTAGTGTCAAACTGTAATAAATCCTAACATGCATCTTGACTAGATTGGGGTTGCTAAATAAATGCAATTATGCAAGCCCTGTGCCACAATACAATGTCTTGTTTTTGTTTTATTAGAAAAACTAGAATATAATTAAGAATTACTGCAATTAATATTAGGATTTTCACTCTTTTAGCTTTTGACTTTCATCAGTTTTCATAATGTTGATGTTAAATGACAACAACCGTGATCAGTAATGACAATTATAATTGTGAGCAAAATAACTTTGATTATCAGTTTAACCATTATGCAGCATGACTAAAAAATACTCTTTCCTAGACTTTTAGTCAACTAAACAAAAACAGGATAAGTTGACTACATGTGTAAAAAACAACAACTAAAAATACAAGGCTTTTTTCTTCTTTCTCACTTTTGAAGCGAATGGGAATGCAACTGTTACGTCCCAGGGCTTACTTAATTGGGACTGTCTCTTGTGTATGTGCCTTGTGTTCTTTTCTCTCGCCCTCTCAAGTGCTGACAAGGACTAACAGGTGAAGACCAATTAGTGGATGATTCTTCTGATGACTGCCCTATCCTGATTGGCCCACAAGAGGAAATGCTTGAGGATAAAAGACAGAGTTGCGATGTCTGGAGGGGGGAATTTGGAGCGAGAGTACCTTCTGCTGATGTCACTAGAGTTTGTAGCTGATTTTTGTTGTGATTAGAAGTTTGTTGATGACTTTCTAGTGGTCCTCTTGTGGGAGGACTTATTCAGCCCAAACGTGAGTTATTTTCTTTTGTTTTCATGGCAAGCTGTAGGGAGGTGGTTGCTATTTATTTTGATTATACTTTTTCTCCTGTTTAAGATCAGTTAGGGAGTTAGGGTAATCTTTTGTATTTGGTTTTCTTTTTATTTTGTAGGTTAGTTAGGTTTGTTTTTGGGAGTTAGTAGGTTTTGTTTGTTCTGTTGGCCTGGACCCCTCCTGAAGTTATATTTGCTTCCTTGTGTTTAATAAATTCTATTCTGTTTTCACGTTACTTGCGTGGTTGTGTGAGTCAGTAGAAGGGAAAAACTCCCTCCATTTTTCCTCCATTTTCTTTATTACTCCCTCCCATCCCCTAGACTGGGGAGGTATGTAATACAACATTTATATTTGTTTTTATATTTGTTGTAGATTCTGTTCACTTCTCTACAAATTTACCCAACCTCAAAGACTTACACTTCTGAGAACTCTGGAAATTAGAGTCTACTTTTAAATTCTGACTCTACAGGACTGAAAATACCTAGAACAAGGGATTTCAGAGTCTCTTCCATCATTCAAATCAGTGAACAAACCCCAAAAACACATTAACGACCCCACGGTGCAAGTGTTAAGGCCAAGTGCTCACACTGGGACTCTGGGGAAATCAGGCACAAGTCCAGTCCATACTAATAAGCTTGCCCCCTTATACCATCCCTATCGCCCCGTGGAGAGCGTCCTACTCCGGTCCAATCAGAACGGCCCAGCACTGCGCTGGGTGCAGGTTTAATGAGACTGTTCCTTCTGTGGCTCAGGAGGGAACATTTGGGTCTGAATACCTAAAATCCAACTCAGATTAAATGTTCCTGCTTGCTTTATACCTCCTGATGACACAGCGCTTTCCTGCTCTCTAAATGTAGCTGTCCGTGGTGCTGAATCCTAATCAGATGCGGCTTTCTGCGTGAGAGTGTTTCTGTGTGCATGTATTCATTCAGATCTGCAGGGGTCCCTAGTGCATCCACCTACCGCTTGGGATCAGAAACGATGCTCTCAATATGTCTGAGTGCAGACAAAAGAACGGCATTTCATACGTCTATAGTCTTACACCAGCCAGCTAATTTCTCCCATTTATCCATCTGCCTCTGTTTATGCAATAAACATAAAGGGCTGTGCTTTTTTTCTCTCTTTTGTCAGAGCAATCTGTGGCCTTATGTGTTTGTTTGAACAGCAGTGGTCTTGGAAACTGTAGTCATGCCAACCTCCACCCCCAGTCTCTCCTCCTTCTCCTGTATCTTTGAAGCGGGGTTCCAATGCAGACCCGTTCCGACCAATCACGGCGAAGCTCTAAGCAACACCAAACAGTCACAGGGAATTAACTGTTTGCGCTCTGCATGTATCTGTATGTCTTTTCTGTCTAAAACTCTGGCTTGCACTCTGCATATGTGTGTGTGTGTGTGTGAGAGAGAGAGAGAAAGAGAGAGTGAGAGAGAGAGGCAGTATGTATTGTGCGTGGGAGGAGGGACGCAGGTGGGAAAGATGGAGAGAAGTACAGAGAGAAAGTGAAGCAAATGGAAAGATACGAACAGGAAAAGTGGAAGGTATATTGAGCTGCTCTGAATAGATTTTTGCCAGCAAACAGGTGACAGCATAACGGATGAATAATATGATGCTATCAAAACATTCCTCTGCATAGCTTTAATGAAGTCATGCTGAATCAAGTACAAATTCCCATTTAAAGAACATTATGTTCATTAGCTTCCACCAAACCCCTATTAGCATACTACAGCTGACCTAATATGCTGTCGTAAAATGTAAATTTGCTCAGAAATCTCCTGTGAACACAAATCTTCAGCAAGCCACTGATAATGACTCTCCACACTGTTTGAATAAATAACATCAACAGCAAGTAAACACTCTTGTGTAGTGACTAGTTCGGTGCACACTCAGTTGCATGCTTTCAAACAGATAATGGAAAGATGGAAAGTAATTAAAGAGGCTCACATGCATTGCTCACTTACCATACTGTCATAGTAGATTAATTCAAGCTCATAATCCGGAAGAATATCCGTTCTCTTGTTCACCAGATCCAGGGCCATTTGGGCAGCAGGGAGGCAAGCCTGGCCACCCGGCCATCCGCCACTCATCGGGAACAGGGCTCCAATGTAGAGCTTCTTCTTGCCTAGAACCGGGCAGGACCAGGAAAACAGTAAAGTAAGGGTGGCCAAAACAAAGTAGGAAGTTGATATCAAGCGCCTTCCTCTGCTGTGATGCTGCCAGGATAGTTTGGCCATAGTGGGCATGAGTGTGTGCCAACACAGTTTATGTTCTTGATGTTATTTTACATGGAAGGCAAGGCTGTAGGTTTTTGCCAAGAATTTTACTTTCATAAATAATAATAATTTGAACGGTATAAATTTCAGTCTCCTTTAATGCTGAAATTATTCATTCAAAATATCACGTGAACGCTGCACTGTCGATTACCCTGAACTCCTATAGATCTCTAATATACTTTTAGACTCACTAAAATACCTTTACATTTTCACCGTTGATGCATTTACGACGACAACATCGATGGTGATTCAAAGGCATGTGGTTTTAATTTCTAATCAACGTGATAAATCTGCGGAGAGGAAATTTAAACTATTATAATCTCGTTAACTAGGTCCGCGTATTGAACTAGCCAGTGTTTACATCAACGGTAATAAAAACGAACTCTGTTTCAAAGGTTCGCCAAAGTTTTAAATAGCCGAAATCAAGTCAACTGACGTTAAAAGTTTACGAAACGTTACAAACAAAACATTCACGCGAAACAACGTTAACGAGCTCGAGCGATACAAACAATAACAATGGGTCGTTGTCTTAGGAGTTTTTCGTGCTGTAGTCTTATACTCACGCTTCTCCCGAACGAATAGAGCACAGAAATGACCGTTACATGTTTGTTTACAGAAAGCGCAGAGTTACGGACGGTCCGCAGGAATCTGTGCGCGTCTTTAGACGAATCGAGACGGTCAATTCGGTGTGAGAACCGATTAGCGCTGAAAAACGGAAGATGTCTTTGTGGCTGATTGGTATAAAATCCACTACGGAAACAAAAGGAACGAGAAACGAAGTCACAGCATTGAGTGAGTGTGTTGTGTTCGTTGGAAGCAGCAGGAGACGGAGAGAATCTGTTCGTTTATGGAGAGAGACTGAGAGCGAGAGAGAGACTGTATGAATGTGCGTGTGAGAGAGAAACTGTGAGAGAAGGAGAGGAGAGATAGAAACGAGTGTGTGTGTGTGTGTACCTACTTAATCATATTTTGGGGACAAATTTGTACCCAAAAGTGAACAAAAACTTGACAAAATCGCAAAATAAACAACAAAGAAATTAATAAACAAAACAAAAAAAAACTCTGTTTGGGGAAGTCCTCACTTGTAAAACGGGTATAAAAATAAACCAAGTTTTGTTTTTAAATTGTTAAAATGGTTCTTTGAGGGGTAGGGGTGGGTTTAAGTTAAAAAGTGTATAACTACCTTTACATAAAAACAATTGAAGTCTATGTAATGTCCCCATATATGTGTGTGTGTGTGTGTGTGTGTGTGTGTGTGTGTGTGTGTGTGTGTGTGTTTGTGAGAGAGAGAGAGAGAGAGAGAGTCGTAGATGTGTGTGTCTAATTTTCCTTCTCCGTTTCACAGAGCACTTTGGATTTGCAATCCCTTAACACAACCACTCAGGTTTATTACCCACCCATCTCCCTGGGTTTTTTTTTTCTGCCAACTACACCCAAGCCATCCGCCTCGGATCCACATTTTTCTTTCTCTCACTTGTCTATTCCTCAGAACTTAATTATAGCACCCAGTAACATCTTCCCTCTCTCACAACTGTATCTTTACATTTTCAATCACGGTTTAGTCTGTTTTCAAGTCACTCACTCACTCTGTTGATGTTTTCCAATCAATTTAAGGATTAAATGTATCCTGAACCATTTTAGACAGAACCTACTATCCACTACATTATGAATCACATGCTTCGTTCCTCTCTCCCACACACCTTCATCTCCACTGCACCATCTATTTCCAAACTCCCAGCCACCGCTCACACTAATCCTGCACCTTGCAGCAGATACATCATGGTAAACAGGATCCATAGAGGACTGACTACATGTGCCTGACTGTAGTTTTCAATAATGTATCTCCAAACTGATGGGCCGACACCGATCCTTCGCTTCCTCTGACTCTCTTCCTCACCTTCCCCCGAACCCAATGTTTTCCTCCGAGCTGAGTGCCATTTTTCTACACATTCAGTGGCTTCAGTAACACTTTCACCCTTCTCACTAATCCTGAGAGTTGATGAGAATCGCTGCAGTGATCTGTTTTCTCCTGCTCTGTTTATTCCCAGCACACTCTTGACTCATCTTGCAACTTCTCTTTCTGCAAAAACACAGCGCAAGCCCAGTTACATCACATAGATACTCAAAGTAAGGGGTGACATGGGCCATGATCGAGCAGACCTCGAAGTGAATAACGTAATTCCAGATATCGCTTTCAGAGGATGCCTTGGGAAATTAAGATTGTTACATTTTCACTGACATTCTGGCACAAAGCTGATTAGCGATTCTGGAATATCTACATGTTTTAAAACAGCAAGATTAATTTTTTCGTTAGTGAAGCACTTTAGGCTCAACCGAGATGGAATAGCTGCAGAGGTTTCAGGCCACCCTTCTGTTTCTCTGTCTCACAAACTGTTTCGATTTTCACATTCTCTCCTACATTAAAACCTAGAGGCGCTGGTTATATATCAGAGAACTGGTATTAGCTTAGGAGCTGCTGCAAGTGCCCTGGGGTTGTGCCCCAGCTGAAATGCACCCCTGTATGTGCGGCGCATGCAGAGTGGCAATTATCCTCCAGGGTGGCGCTGCCACTCAATTCTAGACCAGTTTACCCAACTTGTAAGAGAAACCTCAGAACTTCAAACAATTAGGTAAGCAAATGCAACTTATAATTCTGAACAAGCACACCAATTTTTATGTAGATTGGCCTATAGGTGGCACTATAAAATGTAAGGTAATAGTTAAATATTTCTATGGTAAATTACTTGGCATTGCTAAAATTGTATTTTTCATCTGTGAAACATAGTAGAATTTTAGGACTCGGTCTGAATGGTCAAATGTGGCAGTGATCAAAACAAAAACTGCCCAAAAGTATGGGTGTGAGATAATGACAAAAATATATACATCCTGATAGCGATAATTAGACAGTATGTTATTGTGCTGGTATTTTATTAAATAGTAATACATGAAATTATTTTGAGGAAAATATACTGTAAATATAAACATAAATAACTGCATGAGTGAGTCACTTTGTCATTCATTCAACTGATTCGTACAAATGGCTGATTGATTCAGTAACGAAACACTGTTGTGTGTTGCTCAGAGATGCAAAATAGTTCTCCTGTGGCTTTATTTGTTTACGTCATGAAAAGAATTGCAGCTTATTTAATTTTTCGCAAAAACTACTTTTGTGGTATAGTCCTAGATTTCTCGCCCAATCAGAAACAAACTAGTGCTCCAGAGTTCACTACAGACGGAATATAAATAATAAAAATGTTTTGATTCATCAAAACAACAGTACTTGAAGTTAACTTAAGACCATAGAGTGAATGAGTAAGGGATAGTCTGGAAACACAGTCCATATGTAATTAACTCGTTTCTTTTTTAGCCGAGTAACACTTTAATTTTCAACATCACTATTCATTTCAATAACAATTCATTTTTTATTTAAATTATTCACACCTGTTCTTATGAAAGGATTCTGATCTAATTGGTATGCTAATATTGATGCTGCAGCCTCTGGTTTCAGTTGCCAACCATCCAGACGGGCCAGTGATATTATCTGAAAAAAATCTCTTAGCTAGAATAGATAAATACATAAATATACCATCAACAATTTTAGGCTATTTTCCATTGATTTCCTCTTTAATGTATGTCAGGTGTAACCAATATTTCTGGAGGGCCACTTTCCCCCAGAGACCCTGGAAGTCTGTAGCCATCCTGAAGACCTTGATAAGATGATCGGCGAGGAGATATTGGGATGCTTATAACCCAGGCTTTCTTACTTGTACCAACACGTCGAAAGGCCAATTTCATGATTTAGGATCCTTCCAAAACTGAACCGGACACTGGTAAAATATTTATTGTACTACAACTCCTTGCAAAACTTAGTCATAACTTTGTCAGATTACACAGGTATATTTGAATGTGCAATGGTCCATACTAACCAGCAAAACCTTGACCTTTTGTTTTCTAATACTGTATGATAAAAATGTGTCTTGACTTGAAGTGATCGATTAATTTGAAACTATCTTCATTAACTTTTTAAATCTTCAAAGTTTCAGTAGAATGGACTTTCACTGGAGGGACAGAAATCTATTAGGATCAATTTGTCTTTGAAGATGAACAAACTTTCTAATGGTTTGGAACATAATTTTGATTCACTAAAAAGAACTGGTTCATTAGAGTCATTTATTTAAGAATACACAGCAAATACTGTGCAGTAAGCACTATACTGCTATTCCATCTCTGTCAAAATGTGACAGATAAATATTCCCTTTTACTGTCCTTGTATTGTTGTCTCTTTCCATGCATTTGTATTAAGAGGACTGAGTAGCATGTCCCAGGCTGCTCGGAATAGGATCGCGTCACAGCAGACTGGATGTCACCAGAATTAGTATGGATATCCGCACATGCTTTTTGAGAAGAATGTCAAGGTTGAAGGCGACTGGGGGAATATGAGGCAAAACTGCCTCTCAAGAGAAATCTCGCCGCTGTCATGCACAGCCCCACAAAGCTGCAGCACGTGGAGGTCAGCAGCTCTACCCCACACCCCCTCTGCATACACAAAGAGCTGGCAGCAAGCTGTGGACGTCCCCGTGGGCCACCTTTCACTGTGTCTGCCAGTAATTCAAACACCTGATGCACTCCATTGCTGCCTTAATGGGGCCAATTAAACCACTCTCTTCAGATCTAAAGGCACAGATCATTTTAAGATACAGCCATATCCACACTGTCTACTGGTTGGTGGGAAGTCAAATGGGATTGATGCTGAGATAACTGCACAATTTGACATCTAATTTGAGTTTAAATGGACCTGCAGCCAGATCTCCAGTGTTTGATGGGCTCACACTCACAGTTGGAGGAATGATCTGAATCTCTGTCATTGTGTTCCTGTTCTCTGAACCTTAAAACTGCAGATGGGAATTGTAATGAATTAAAAGTTTAAAAGGCAAATAATAAATGCAATTCAGTAACTGGTCTGTTATGTGTTTAACGACAATACTAAACAAACAAAAAACGCGGTAATATTTGTAAAATATGAGTATCATATTACCTACCAGTCAGTAGCTACACTAATTTAAGTCTCTCAGTAAGTCATTTCAGGAATCGATCCACACTGGTTGTGCTTTAGGTTACAGATCCACTTCAAAGAATCGGCACATAACAGCCAATTGTACAGAAGTCTGGCAACACTGGTTTAGTTGTAGGTTTTGATTCTCTAAAATCAGCAAAATCAGGGGAAGTCGTGGCCTAATGGTTAGAGGGTTGGACTCCCAATCGAAGGGTTGTGAGTTCTAGTCTCGGGCCGGACGGAATTGTGGGTGGGGGGAGTGCATGTACATTTCTCTCTCCACCTTCAATACCACGACTTAGGTGCCCTTGAGCAAGGCATCAAACCCCCAACTGCTCCCCGGGCACCGCAGCATAAATGGCTGCCCACTGCTCTGGGTGTGTGCTCACAGTGTGTGTGTGTGTGTGTGTGTGTGTGTGTGTTCACTGCTCTGTGTGTGAGCATTTCGGATGGGTTAAATGCAGAGCACAAATTCTGAGTATGGGTCAACATACTTGGCTGAATGTCACTTCACTTTCACTTTAAAATTATACGATTCATTAGTTCAGGAGCCATTTGTTTGAGACTTTACTGTTTATGCTGTATGGTTTTAATTAAAGAAAAAGAACTGGCTAATAAGAGTAAGTTTGTTCAAGAATTGGACTCGATTATGCTGTGCTTGTATTTTTTTTTATTCACTTACAAGAATTTACTAAATATAATTATTCATTAGAAAATTACACCACACCAGACTGTTGAATAAAAAAAAAAATTGACTACATTGTGAGTACTGTATTTTGAGTATTTTGTTTGGAAACTATACTACACAGTTTGCACTGTAGGTTTATAAATTATAATATCCATTATAAATGAATGATTAGAACCATTCATTTAGAAATTGGACTTAACATTGTGTGTTTTTAATTTACTGAAAAAAACTGACTAAAAATGAGACAATTAGACTGCCGGATGAATCAGTGAATCAGTGAAAAGAATCCGCTCAGTTGTGCATGAATCAGATTACATTGACAGATTACGAGCAAACCCTTTTTTAGTGAATCTAAAACCTAAAGCACAACCAGTTGTTCAAGAGTTTGGCAACTCTGGTTGAGCTGTAGGTTGTAGATTCATTAAAACAAAAAGACATATTGAAGCAATTTGTGTGATAGTTGACACTTCATTTGCTGTATAGTTTTGATTAAAAAGAACTGGCTCACAAACGACCTTCATTATGTAATCAGACTATTCTAGTCTCTTTTTTTTCCCAAAATGGAGTAAGAACCAGTTCTTGATACCCAACTCTATTTAAAACCCACATATGCAGTAACATCCATATGTGTTCATTCCAGGTGCTGCAGTGAATCTGGCTTCTCTTACTAGACAAATCTGACACCATTCCTCAAGTGAAGGGCAGCAGCTCCACAGCCATTTAACTCACATTACTAATATGCCTGGGGCTTGGAATTACAACCTAGCATTAATTACAGGATTGAGTTGCAGGGTCTTAATGAAAGAGCCTTGTTTGCATTTGTGCAATATTTCTTACTAGGCCATAAAGTTGGGGATTGTACTCATTATAGGATACAGCTGACAAAACACACTCAAATTCTAGAACACAACTGTACAAGAGTGTTTATTATTATCTTGTCCACGAAACACCTAAAATCAACTGTCAGGGTATATTTATTCTTTAAATTGTTAAGAAATGTCAGAATGCACAACAATGTCCTGGTTCAGAACCAGATAAATGGGCTGTGCTGTAACCCGCCATCAAGACACATCTTGTCGAAAGAAAATGACACCTCATCCACATCATATTCGTAAGAAAGACCATCATTTTACGAAGAAAGGCTTCCTCTGCAATTACAATCGATTCTTTGACCTCTACAGACAAGCGGATATAAGCGAAGTGACAGGTGGTTGCTGGCTAATGATCATGGTTTGCACAAGTCGCCTTGCCATGCCACTTCTGCAAGGTCACAGCGGGACATTCTGATTGGCTGTTCTGGTTGCCAGGTCACAGCTGAGCAGCTTGATTGGTTCTTGAGGTTGCCAGGTCACCAAACGCATGAAGGCAGCCAGGCAGTTGGGCACCGCTGATATGCATCACGTTCTCTGAGCACACAAAGGACGAACAAAGGTGTCTGCTGTTATTTTTCACAAGGCATGATTCAATAACGAAAGAGGTCGACACAATATGCGGAGGAGAATCAAAACCAGACAAGCAAATAATGCATGACTTTGAGTAAATAAATACCCAACCCCCTACAGACAGTCTGGGGTGCGATCTCAGCATCCAGCCAAAGAATTCCCTCTCATCACCCCAATAATCCTTTTATTTGGCCGCCATGGTGTGCGTTCTGCAAACAGATTTGTTAGATTTGACACCAAATTTCATTTACCACTAAATGCCAGAGTTCAGAATTGCATCGTGGCCCGTTCCCCAGGCCTCCAAGAACTAAATGAATCGGGGAATATTAGGAGACAGATCACTCAGCCGCCATGATGACTGAAGAGCCAAGGCACGATCAAACATGGAGAAAAAAAGACACACGTCAGAGAAGTCTTAAAGTGTGTCTGCGTTGGATGCTTTAATAACAAAGCAACGGAAGAATCTATCCGTGCCTGGATTGCGGCACAGTGAGCGAGCCGCAACTGCAGCTCCCGGCTGCTCTGTTGAATTGGAGTGTGAAATATGACCAGGCGCTGCTTAATAACACACCTGCTGTTTTCAACGTCTGTCCCTCGAAATCCTGCGCTAGCCCACTGATGGTTAATGCTCCTGGCTAAAAAGCGGCATGCTCTAAAGCGTGTGGTTCTTATAAATTACTGTTGAGCTCAGTCTGTTTGGTTCATTCAAACACATGCAGTTGCACTATCAGAATGTAATTATGCAGTTCTATTATTTGCATCTGGAACACGCTACATAGCGGACAGCAGGTAACGGCAATTTCCAATGATGTCTTTTAAGTCTTGCTGAGAAAATATTCCAGTGCTCCATTGCTGTCAGCTGTCATAGCCATCGCCTTTGTAGTACTGAACGCCATGGTTGCAGAGGCGCTATTTTGCATTATTTTTTTTACACTCACTGTAATAAGGGGAATGACAATAAAACGACATGACGTGCATGCCTGCTAGAGAAAACTATGTGGTTTTGTCTCCATTAAAGAGAGTCTGTCTGCATATAAAGCTCATAACAAAATAAAACAGACCGGAAGAAAGATTAATAGGTAAATCATGTACTTCAATATTTCATATCAATCATAGGAACTCTCATATATTTAGTAACCTGAGCCTGTAATTAAACTATAGCACTATTCAGATAGAATTGTTTCTTAGGGTTATGCCTGTAAATTAATTTGTAATGTAACGTATGCTGAGTTCTGTCAGTCACATGTCTTTGTATAATACAACACGGTGGAGAGAATGGTCATCATACAGTCCTGCAAGTAAAATTATTATGATATAATTTTTTTGTATATATAAATGTACAGCAATTTATTGCATACCTGTTGCCAACATTGCTTCAACTTAAGAGCTCCCACTCACATTTCTGTCATTTGAGCCTTAATTTTACCAGACAATATACCTTAAAGCACAGTGCAACTTGAAAAGGATGACTTTTGGATTCATTCCGATTTAAATATTCTTGTGGGTAGCAACAGAAAAGCAGACATTTCCTATTTGACTAATCTAATCCCTGTAAATGCCGAAATGACTTCAACGAATAGAGCTAAGAAACAAAGAACTAAAAGAAGAAATCAAACACAGTTGCATGTAGGTCAGTGTATCCAGATATCAGATATAAACTAGCATAACATTTTTTTAAAAGAAATTAATACTTTAAAGAAATGGTATATATTTTTAAGAAAATAAACGAATACTTTAATAACACA